>NC_057810.1:319841495-319843149 GCF_018294505.1 Triticum aestivum | reverse complement strand
GCCGCCGGATCCCCTCGCCGCCGTCGCCGCCAGCCCCGCCGGCGTCGCCGCCGACCTCGCCGAGGTAGCCGAAAACCCTAGTTTTTTTTATTTAAATCGATTTTTTTCCGAGTTTAGTTATTTAGCGAACGTCCATCCGTACGTTTGTTTTAACGAACGGTTTTCACCCGTTAGCCGCAGACAACAAAAGTTTGTTCGTTAGCCTGCTCGTTAGTTTTTCTTTTCCAGGGATTTTCCACGATTATTTTCGATCGCGATTTCTGCCCTGATTTTCGCTTTAGTTTATCTTTTCGCTCGTTTATCGGAATCAGGCGATTCAAGCGCTTAGATCTTCATCTCGAAACCCTCTTTCTGTTTAACCAACTTGAACAAGATTTTGCTACTGTAAAATTTGACTTAAGTCCAGAATAGTAAACGGATCTGGTTTCTTTCGCAGTTTGAGTTTCGTTGCTTCGCTTGATTTGATTCTTTTTGCTAACCGGAGTTCTTAAGTTGAACTTTCTGGTTAGATCTCTTATTTGTGTTTTACCCGTGCTTCTGGTTGAGTGCTTATTGTATGCTTGCTTGTTTGCGATAGAGTACCCGGAGTGCAAATCGTTCAACTACAAGTCTCTAGGTTACACGGATCATCAGTAAGGCAAGTAACACTTTGATCATACCTCTTTACTACCCAGTTTTATTGCATTAGATCAATCCTCAAACAATTACATGGTTAGGATCTGATTAATATGTGGGTTGGGAAGTAGATGAGGTAGTACCTATTTACCTGTTTATTATCAAACCTTTGGGAGCTACTTCTACGTTGCTTATATTGATGTGCTATGGTCGTAGACATGGTTTGGTTCAAGTGATTCATGACAGATGTGAGTATTGTTAATTAATGGTTGAATTAAGGTGGCTACTTAAATACACATCTGGGTGGATTGCTTGAGGCACCCTGGAGTACCCAGTGGTTGTCAAGGCACCTGGAGAATCCAGTGTTGTCCTAGGATATCCCGGAGTACCCGTGTGATCATCCTACGGTCCGCCACCCAGGCTCAAAGGGATCATAAGATTATTCATGCTAGAAACTTCTGTGTGCAGCCACAAGCCAATATGGGCTCTGGCATAGTTGAGTTGTAACATCCCAAATTTTCAATTTGGAATGTTATACATAGATCATCATTGCATATCATATTTTGTTGCATTGTTGGCTCGATCCTAGAAATTCTACGCAACTCAAGGACCCACGGAGAGAGTTGCGAATTTTGTTATTTTCATAATTGAGTTTTCTCAAAATTTTGAAAATAGGATCATTTGATTTTATTTATTTTATCTTCAATTATTTCTACTATCAAAATTTCAGAGATGGAATAAAATGACTTTCCCAAAATAAAGAAATAATGAAGATTTAACAAAAAAGATCAAATAGGATTTTATTTGGAGTTTTTCGCCTTTTTATTTGGATTTAGGAAAATTGCGCGTTTTTCAAAATTGCATTTAGGCCCCAAATAAATGTTCATATTGTCCCGCTTGATTTTAGAAGCCGGGGAAAATTTACTTCGGGATTTTTGGAGTCCGTTTAGTATTTCTTTCATTTGTTTTTCTGTGAGAAATTATTGAAAAAAAACGTGAACCGCCTTACGGGCCGTACCCGAGTGGGACTCCACCCGGG
>NC_057810.1:319817012-319840914 GCF_018294505.1 Triticum aestivum | reverse complement strand
CGCCCGCCGCCAGCCGCCGCCGCCCGAGGTTTGCTGCGCCTCGAAATCCGTGCCGCCGGGTTTTTTCAAAAACCAATCGGTTTTCTTCGGTTTTTGTCGGTTTATTTTTTTAGTTTTGGTTTATTTTTTTAGATCGGTTTTTTTTCTCGGTTCGGTTAAATAGCGAGCGTTCGCTCGTTCGTTCGTTTTAACGAACGTATTCGTCAGATTAGATTTAGTTAACGAACGTTTGTTCGTTAACCCGTTCGTCGTTTTTCTTTTTCTCGGATTAATCCGCGATTTTTCTGATCGCGATTTCTGATCCGATTTTCGTTTTAGTATAACTTTTCGCTCGTTTATCGGAATCAGGCGATTCAAGCGCCTGGAGTTTCGTCTTGAAACCCTCTTTCCGAATAACCAACTTAAAAAAGTTTTTGCTTTTGTAAAATTTGACTTAGATTCAGATTAGTAAAATGGAGTTGTTATCTTTCGCCGTTTGACTTCCGTTGTTTTGTTTCATTCGATTCTTTTTGTAAACCGGAGTTCTTAAGTTGAACTTTCTGGTTAGATCTTTTATTCGAGTTTTACCTGTGTGTTAGATGAGTACTTATTGTATGCTTGTTTGTTTGTCTGTGATAGAATACCCGGAGTGCGCCGCCTGTTACTTCGAGTCTCTAGGTTTCGCGGATCATCAGCAAGGCAAGTAACACTTTGATCATACCTTTTCTACTACCCAGTTTTATGCATTACATCAATCCTCAAACATTGCATGACTAGGATCTAATCAAATTGTGGGTTTTGGGAATTAGATGAGGTAGTACCTATTACCTGTTTTATTATCAAACCTTTGGGAGTTACTTCTATGTTTGCTTATTATGCCATGCTATGCTAGTATACGTGGATTGGGTGAGAGTATCCATGATAGATGTGAGTTTGTTAATTAATGGTTTATTTAAGGTGGCAACTTAAACACACATCTGGGTGGATTGAGGCACCTGGTTTCCAGGACTTGCCTGTTTTTCTTCGGACCGCCACCTAGGCTCAAAGGGATCATAAGATTATTCATGCTAGAAACTTCTGTGTGCAGCCACATGCTACTATGGGCTCTAGCATAGTTGACTAAGTCGTGCGAACTCTTACAGGGTAGACTAGCTGATGTAGGGGATGTAGGTTGGTACGGTCTACCCTTTACATAAGGTGCTAGCGCTTCTGAAAGACTATGTCTCGGTCATCCGTTCTCAAACACCATGTAGTGCGAGAAACCAAACGGAGGAGATCGAGTCATGTGGGGAAAAGTGCGCAAACCTCTACAGAGTGTAACAAACTAATCATGGTTAGCCGTGTCCCCGGTTATGGACATCTTGAGTATCTAGTACTTGGATATCATGTGAAACTCGTCATGTTACTTTAATTAATATTGTTGGGTTGTTAATGAGTACTTTTAATTGGGATTGAGAATGCTGTCAACCATTCTCAATGTTTAACAACCACCATGATAGTTAAATAAATTTATTCCTTTGTAGTAGGGAGAAATTGGCTTTACGCAAAACTGTAACCATAGAGCTTTCCACCAGCCAAATATGCATGTAGTATAGCTTATTCCATCATATTTCTCTATGTGTTACATTGCCAGCATATTCCATGTGCTGACCCGTTTTCGGGCTGCAACGTTTCATGTTGCAGACTTTTCAGACGACGAGTAAGGTGCTTAGGTCGTGGTTCTATACTCAATGATGCCGTTGGAGTTGATGGACTCGCTTATTCTTCCAAGGCTTCCGCTGTTATCGTATTCAGATGGCCTTAAGCCATATTTATTTTAATAAGATCTCTCTTGAGACATTCGATGTAATAAGTGTGTGATTGCTACTCTATTATAAATCCTTCAAGTACTGTGTGGTGTCAGCATTACTGATCCAGGGATGACACCTGAGCACAGAGATCGGACTATTTGAGGCTGGTCGCTACAAAGATGTTATCAGAGCGCACGCTGACTGTAGGACACGACCACTAAGCTAAAGCCCTGGATCACTACTCTTTCTTCTCATTTCTGACTCCTCATCTTTTCTATTCTTTAGGATGGCGGATGCAAGGAACAAGTTCACACAACCAGATGAAAACTCACCTTTTGGATATCACTTGAAGGAAGTCACTAGATACCTGAACATAGGAGTACCAAGCTTCACTGGAACCTTCAACGCCACTTTACCCGAAGAGGAGCGCTGGATGATTCAAGTCTACATTCCAGGAAGGACATTTGCACTAGTCACGGAGCCCATAGAGTTTTCCTTTGATGCACCAACATGGAGCTGAGGGAAGAGCATGGCCGCCCAATTGCCATGGGACGAATTGGAGAAGTTTACCACAACGATCTCAAGAATACTATCTACCAGATTTGTGGGCGCCGAGATGAGCATTGGGAGATGATCAACACCAGGAAGGACAGATCAATCACAGCATATATTCAAGAGTTAAACCAACACATCCGACGCCAGGAGAATCAGATGTGCGCAGATATGGAGGATCTGCAGAAGGCTATGACTAAGATCAAGGAGCTAGAAGAGGAACTCAAGGCTACACGTAAAGACTATATGGAAGAAATCATCGCTCTAGTAAGACAGAACGGCGACCTTAAGGAGAAGATTGGAGTATTCATGGGAGGTTCAGCACCCAGAAGAGAAGATGACGAACCCACTTGTCCGGAAAATTATATCATCATCGACGACACCGACTCGGATCCCGACGATAGTGATGATGATTATGTTGATGAAGCTGGAGCAGATATCATGGAATCTTCATCGGAGCAGTTTTTCTAGTTGACCACCATAACAGTAGTAGAATTTTCCCCCATTAAAACATTAGTATTAGTCCAAGCACTTTTGTAACGATAGTTAGACCATTGTATGCCCTTGTTTGAATTGATTGGAGTGATATTGTGTGCTTTTGTCTCATGTGCATATGGGTAGTGTTATCTCACTAGACCTCATTCTATTCTTAACTCTCCTCTCTTCTATAAACCCTCAGATGCCTCCGAGACGCGACCCCGAATTTGTTTTTCCGCCAGAGATCACTCAGTTGATTCCGTAGCAGAATGCCTTGATTCAAACATTGGTACAGAACCAAGGCAACAACAACAACAACAACCCACCACCACCACCACCTGTTGACCATTTGACTCATTTCTTAAGGCTGAATCCGCCGGTGTTTTCCAGTAGCACCGAACCGATAGTAGCAGATGATTGGCTCCGTAAGATAGGGAGGGAGTTGATCACTGCAGGATGTACAGATGGGGAAAAGGTGAAGTTTGCTGCTCATCAGCTCGAAGGACTCGCAGCAGCATGGTGGGAGAATTTTACAGCCACTTACCCTATAGACACTGTCACATGGAATCAGTTTCAGCAAGCTTTCCATACTGCCCATGTTTCGGCAGGAGCTATGTCCATGAAGAAGCGTGAGTTTCACAACTTACGCCAAGGAGGACGGACAGTTGGCCAGTATGTGGATGACTTCAGTATGCTAGCACGTTATGCCCCAGATGACGTTGCTACGGATGCAGCTAAGCAGGAGAAGTTTCTAGAAGGACTGAATGATGAGCTGAGCATGCAGTTGATGGTAGCCACATTCAATAACTACCAGGAGTTAGTAGATCATGCTCTTATGATTGAAGGAAAGCAGCAGCAGATTGACAATCATAAGAGGAAGTATGGACAGGGGAAGTACAATTCTGGAGCTCAGCAGAAACTGCGCTTTACCCCGAAGTCAGGAGTGCAATTTCAGCATACTCACGGAGGAGGCAGATCGCACAATCATAATGGCACAAAGAATGGAAACAGGAATGGAGGAAGCAATGGACAAAACCGCACCAACCCGTCAACACCATCCAAGGTAGACCTGAGCCATATCACTTGTTATAAGTGCCATAAGACTGGGCATTATGCAAATGAATGTCCAGAAGCCCAAAATGGTAACAGCAATGGAAGCTCAGGAAAGAAGCCGAACCCTTTCAACAGGGGACAAGTGAACCACGTTACCGTGGAGGAGGTTGAAGCTCAGCCAGACGCAGTAATAGGTAAGTTTTTGGTTAAGACATTTACTGCAGTTGTTCTTTTTGATACTGGTGCATCGCATTAATACATATCAAGGGGATTTGTGGATAAATATAAATTACCAACCCAAGCCCTTAGGTCACCCATGCTAGTAACCTCACCCGGAGCAGAGTATATGGCTAGTATATCGTGTGATCGACTGCCATTGAGGATTGGACACTATGTATTTCCCTCGGACCTAATAGTTTTGGAATCACAAGGATTGGATGTGATATTAGGCATGGATTGGTTATCAAAGTATGGAGGGAATATAGATTGCACCAGTAAGTCGATTTTGCTTACCACCCCTGAAGGAAGGAGAATCAAGTATGTATCACGGCATGAGCCGAGGAGGGCACATGTAAATTCCTTATCAGGAGTTGTGCAGGAGGAAGTACCAGTGATAAGGGATTTCCCGGACGTGTTCCCGGAAGAGTTGCCAGGCATGCCGCCGAATAGAGACATTGAGTTTCTGATTGAACTACTGCCAGGCACTGGGCCGATATCTAAGAGACCATATAGGATGCCAGCCCAAGATTTGGAGGAAATTAAGAAGCAGATTAAGGAGTTGCTGGGCAAAGGTTTTATTCGCCCAAGTTCTTCGCCTTGGGGATCACCAGTACTTCTGGTGGAGAAGAAGGATGGATCATTAAGAATGGTTGTTGATTATCGAGGATTAAATGAAGTGACCATTAAGAACAAATACCCGTTGCCGATGATCAACGACTTGTTTGACCAATTGCAAGGAGATAAGGTATTTTCCAAGATCGATTTGCGATCAGGATACCATCAGTTGAAGATTCGGGAGCAAGATATACCTAAGACGGCTTTTACCACCAGGTACGGGATGTATGAGTATACCTGAGGGAGTCCTGGACTAGGGGGTGTCCGGATGGCCGAACTATCATCATCGGCCGAACTCCAAGACTATGAAGATACAAGATTGAAGACTTCGTCCCGTGTCTGGATGGGACTTTCCTTGGTGTGGAAGGCAAGCTTGGCGATATGGATATGTAGATCTGCTACCATTGTAACCAACTCTGTGTAACCCTATCCCTCTCCGGTGTCTATATAAAACGGATGGCTTTAGTCCATAGGACGAACAACAATCATACCATAGGCTAGCTTCTAGGGTTTAGCCTCCTTGATCTCGTGGTAGATCCACTCTTGTAACACACATCATCAATATTAATCAAGCAGGACGTAGGGTTTTACCTCCATCAAGAGGGCCCGAACCTGGGTAAAACATCGTGTCCCTTGTCTCCTGTTACCATCCGCCTAGACGCACACTTCGGGACCCCCTACCCGAGATCCGCCGGTTTTGACATCGACATTGGTGCTTTCATTGAGAGTTCCCCTGTGCCGTCACCATCAGGAAGGATGCCTTTTCCCGTCTTTAAAGACGGCGCCATCGTCAAGGGAGCTTTGGCCGCCGACCAGACTATCCGGCTAGGCGGTTTTCTTATGACCGCCTGTTTGGCCACCGCTCCGACAATGACCTCTCAGGTCATTAAAAGCGATCTTCACGTCAGCTCGGAATTGGCCGAGCAGCTAGATCCGATTGAGCTCTCCTCCGTAAACGGGCTCTTGGATCGCATCGCCGCCCTGGGAGTCGCTACCGACTACGATCAGATTGGGCTTAAACCCGATCTGAGAGAAATTAACTCTCCCCAGGTTACCCACCACGTTGTTGTGGTAGAGGAACAATGCGGCGACTCTTCTTCTATGTTAAAAACCAACTATGTCCGGATTCCCGATCCCCATGCCGGATTCCCGTGGAGGGACGGACGCCAATCAAATACTGAACCTAAATTCAGGCACCGGACCATATTTGTTGGAAAGCATCCAACAAACCAAGCTTTCAAATCCGGAAGCTTCTTGGCCTTTGAGCCTCAGATCGGGCGGGTTCCGAACTTAATTCCACCAGCCCACCCAAACATAAGCGATCTATCTCAAATACGGCAAGAGCCCGATGAAACAGTACATCATTACTGGGCCAGATTCCTCCTTGTTATGAACAGGATAATGGACTGCCGTGAAGAAAGCGCAGTTTCAATTTTCTACAACAATTGCACGGACAAGGGAATCATAAACGCCATCAGTCGTCGCGAAGTTACACGCTTCGCCGACCTAGCGACCATTGTACACAAATACTGCGCGATGGAGAGTGCTTGGAAAACCGAAACTAGGTTTTGGGACAATCCGGCCCTGAATACAGCCCCAGTCCGAAATAAAATGTTGCGTCATACTCAAGCGCCCGGGTTAAAAACCAAGAAGCAAAAACCCCCAAAAGGGTACGGAACCGTACTGGAGGGATGGCTCAACGGACCCTGCAAAATCCACAGTACGGAGGGCGCCACTCCAACACATAGCCTTCGAGCATGTTGGATACTACGGCAGGTGGCCAAAAGTGGCGAAGGCTTTTTAGCCCCAGACAACCAGCCCAGCAGTACCAGTACGGTATTAACAGTCTTCGAGACTTTTGCATCAAATAACATGCGGAAACGAACAATCCGCAGCCTTGCCGAAGTCTACCAAGTAGCAACAACAAATCCATGGAGCGACACGGCTATCACCTTCAATGCCAGCGACGAACCTAAATTCCGAACAGCTAGAGCACCAGCCGCATTGGTCCTCAGTCCGATAGTGGACGGCTTTCGTCTTACCAAGGTACTCGTGGATGGCGGCAGCGGATTAAACCTCATCTACGAAGAAACCCTTCAAAAAATGGAAATTGACTGGAGCCGCATTGAGCGAAGCAGCACAACCTTTAGGGGAATAATCCCTAGTCGAGAAGTACGCTGCACAGGAAAAATCACACTGGATGTAGTGTTCGGCTCGCCGGACAATTACAGGTCCGAAGAGGTCACGTTCCAAGTGGCCCCATTCGACAGCGGATATCACGCCTTGTTAGGGCGAGAGGCATTCACAATCTTCCAAGCTATACCCCATTACGGGTACATGAAGCTCAAAATTCCCGGACCCAATGGAATAATCACTCTCACCAGTGATCCAGATACAGCACTCCGCGCTGAAAATAAGACAGCCGCACTGGCCCTAGAGGCATTATCCGAAGCCCTAGCGGCAGAGGAACTAACCGCGCTACGTTCCATGGTGGATAGGGACGATGTGATACTCGATAAGAGGTCCAAGTCCACCTCTTTTAAACCAGCAGACGAAATAGTCAAATTCCAGGTCCATCCAACAGACCCCACAAAGACGGCCTCCATTGGGGCACAATTAAATCCTGATGTAGAAGCCGCACTACGAGAATTCCTTCGGGAAAATTGGGACATTTTTGCCTGGCACCCTTCAGACACGCCAAGAATCCCACGCAGGCTGGCAGAGCACAGCCTAAATATCCTAAAAGGATTCAAGCCATTCAAACAAGCTCTTCGGCGATTTTCCGAACCCAAAATACAGGCACTGGGAGAGGAGCTAGCCAAACTCTTAGAAGCCGGATTCATCAGAGATATAAAACATCCGGACTGGCTAGCCAACCTAGTAATGGTACCAAAAAAGGACAAATCCTAGCGCCTTTGCGTCGATTTCAAAGACCTTAACAAGGCCTGTCCAAAGGACCCTTTCCCTCTCCCTCACATTGACCAAATCATCGATGCTACCGCAGGGCACGATTCGTTGTGCTTCCTCGATGCATACTCCGGATACCATCAATCAAGATGGCGGAAAAAGACCAGGCCGCAACGGCCTTCATTACTCCATATGGGCCATTCTGCTTCAACACAATGCCCTTCGGACTCAAAAACGCCGGCGCAACATATCAGCGCATGATTCAGACATGTCTGGCTATCCAAATAGGCAAAACAGTAGAGGCATACGTAGACGATGCCGTCGTCAAGACCAAACACGTCGAAACTCTAGTAGACGACTTGAGGGTGACATTCGACAACCTCCGAGCATATGACATTAAGCTCAACCCAGAAAAATGCGTTTTCGGCGTACCAGCCGGAAAGCTCTTGGGCTTCATTGTATCCGGTAGAGGAATTGAAGCAAACCCAGCCAAGATCCGAGCTCTGTCACAATTGGATATCCGAAAAGACCTCAAGCAAATACAAAAACTAACTGGATGCGTGGCGGCTCTAAGCCGCTTCATCTCCCGTTTGGGAGAAAAGGCACTGCCCCTCTATCGCCTCCTCCGGCACACCGAACATTTCGAATGGACGGATGCTGCCACGGCTGGACTCAAAGAAATAAAGGCCATATTGGCAACAAATCCGGTCCTGGCCGCGCCCAACCTGGGCGAACCAATGCTATTATATATCGCAACAACACATCAAGTTGTCAGCGCAGTACTCATCGTCGAACGAGAAACAGAAGGGCACAAATTCCCTCTTCAAAAACCAGTGTACTACGTATCCACTGTCCTAACTCCATGCAAGTCCCGGTACCCACACTATCAAAAGATAGCGTACGCGGTGTTCATGGCATCCCGGAAGCTGCGGCACTACTTTCAAGAGTGTTCCATAATGGTGGCCTCCGAAGTACCTCTCAACGACATTATAAACAATCGTGATGCGATGGGCAGGATTGCAAAATGGGCCATTGAGCTCTTACCATTTGACATAACCTACAAACCACGGCGAGCTATAAAGTCGCAGGTTCTGGCTGACTTCGTCGCCAAATGGACCGAAGCCGAACTCCCTAAACAGTACGGCGCGTACTCTAATTGGATCATGCATTTCGACGGATATAAAATGTTGGCGGGCCTGGGGGCTGGCGTCGTCTTGACGTCCCCAACCGGAGACACAGTCCAATACGTACTTCAAATAATGTACATGGACTCCAACAACGCAGCCGAATACGAGGCCCTTCTACATGGCCTCCGGATGGCAATCTCCATGGGCATTCAACGCCTGGAGGTGCGTGGGGATTCAAACCTCGCAATATCCCAAGTAAATGGAGACTTTGACGCCAAAGATCCGAAAATGGCAGCCTACCGCAACGCCGTCCTAAAAATGTCAGCTTGGTTCGAAGGACTCGAATTCCACCATGTAGCCCGGGATAACAACCAGGCAGCAGACGTGTTGGCACGCATCAGGGCAAAACGCGATGCCGTCCCTCCAAACATCTTCCTGGAACGGCTCTTTAAGCCATCCGTATTATGGGAAGAGGAGTCCGGAAATAACAATCCGGAACCAGCTGCATCACCTAACTTAGACCATTCTGACACAATCGGCGGCTCAGCCAATGAAATAACACCTTCAGCCCACGAAATAATGGCAGTAATTGCCCCGTGGACGGAACCATTCCTAGCCTACTTAATTAGGCAGGAACTTCCCGAAGACCAAAATGAGGCTCGCTGCATAATTCGGCGATCTAAAGCCTACAAGGTCCATGAGGGAGAACTTTATAAGAAAAGCACAACCGGAGTCCTTCAAAGGTGTATCTCCGAAGAGGAAGGGCGAAATCTCCTGGCTGAAATTCACGCCGGACTCGGCGGGCACCACGCTGCAGCCCGGGCCCTTGTAGGCAAGGCCTTCCGTACAGGATTTTATTGGCCAACAGCCCGGGCAGATGCTCAGGACTTAGTCCAACGATGCGTCGGTTGCCAGCTCTTTGCTAATCAGAGCCACATGCCACCCACCGCCCTCAAAACTATACCCATCACCTGGCCGTTCACGGTCTGGGGGCTTGACATGGTTGGACCCCTTAAAGGGGGAACCCACAAGCATAAATACTTATTGGTCATGGTGGACAAATTCACCAAATGGATAGAGGCCAAGCCGGTTAAAACGGCAGAATCCGGACCTGTGATGGACTTCATATCCGAGGTAGTACATCGTTTTGGCGTCCCCCACAGTATCATCACTGATAACGACATGAATTTCACGGCCGACGAGGTTAAACTCCGGTGCAAAAACATGGGCATCAAGATCGACTATGCTTCAGTCTATCACCCCCAAACTAACGGTCAAGTCGAGCGAGCAAATGGTCCGATCATGAGCGGCATTAAACCCAGACTAGTGCGGTCCCTCAAGGAATCTAACACGCACTGGGTAGAGGAGCTCGACTCCATACTCTGGGGGCTGCGGACCACGCCAAACCGCACTACCGGATTCACACCATTTTTATGGTATACGGCGCAGAGGCAGTTCTGCCCTGCGACATAATTCATGACTCACCTCGCGTGCGCATGTATGAAGAGAGAAGCCGAGTTGGATCGGCAGGACAGTTTGGATGCCTTAGAGGAGGAGCGGGACGTGGCAAAAGCTCGTTCCGCATTCTATCAGCAGCAGGCTCGAAGATATCAAAGCAGAGAAGTACGAGCCAAAACTTACAATGTTGGCGAACTTGTTCTACGCCTGCCGGACAAGAAAAAGGACAAACTTAAGCCCAAGTGGGAAGGTCCCTTCATCATCGACCAAGTCCTGACCGGCGGAGCATACCGTCTATGTAATGCATCTGACAACCGACTCGAGCCGAACCCATGGAACACAGCCCATCTCCGAAGATTCTACGCCTAATGCCGGACCCAGAGTTCGTCTCACTCCTCCGTCCACCTTTTTATATTTCACCGTCTCTTGTCCTCCTCCTTCTTCCCACTTTTTTTTCAATACCTTTGATAGGCTGATTTGTGCATTGTTCGCACACACTTGATGTGCTCCTAGCACTCATTATACCTGGGGGCTTCTTTAACAGAAGCTTATTTATATGGGCTTCATGCCCACCACATGTGTCACACTTCCGCATGTTCCTTTTAATCACCATTATATGCATCGATATGACTTAAGTTTTGGCCAAGCCGGGTTGCCTGGCTCCTGTGCTTACCCCTACGTTCCCGATTATTCGGCTAGGAGGTAAAGGGAGCACCTCTGCGATTGTTACTACCGGGTCAGCCGGATGTGTACCTCAGACTGGGTGAAGCCGAAGGCTAGCGTTCTTAAGGGAATATTCGGTCGGTGACCTAAAAGATGATTTATTACTTACTTATTTATCTGCCCCCAGATGCTTTTTCTGCTATTTTCGCAGTCCGGTCATGCACTTTAGGGCATGCCTCCTAGGGAAAGGAACCCTTAACGGAACTATTCTCCCTGGAAGATGTTTCTTACTAACCATGTAATATAACATAGCTAGTTGGGCACTTGTCTGATAAAGCAATTATGACCCCTACGCCTTGTCTTCATGCATGCCCCGGTTCTTTTATAACCGTCAGGGTATTCGGACACACTCCGGACTGTTGGGTCCCGAGGTTGAAGCGAAAAGGTCCGCAAAGTCAAACGATCTGCAATCCGGCTAGAAGGCATTTTACATGTCATTTTAAAATTACATTGTCAAACTGACTGATTGTACTCCTCTTCAATCCCATCTAACAGGCTGTCTAATTTACAGTCCCGTTGGGAATATTTTGCGGCAAGCTCTACTTGGCCGTACATCAAGCTCACAGGGATCTCCTTCCCATCAGGCCCCGCAGGTCCGACCTCGGCCATGTGGTTTGGGTCAGCCTTCGGGTACCGCATCTTCACCATCGCCCAGGCCTCCCTGGCACCTTAACGGCAGGCCGATATCTTCCACAGATGGAGACGTCGCCGTACTCCATGAAGCTTCTCAGCAAGCCCTCCAAGGCCCTCAGGTAGGGAGACGGAAGGCCATAAGGCCTGAACGACACCACTTATCGCCTGCCGAACACGTTCAAGCAGTTGCACCAGCTCGAGAAGTTGGTCACCCGTTGAACCGGGCATTTCCTCGATAGGGTGACCTGTGAGCACACCTATAGACATATTTCTGTCAACCGACTTCCTCGCCGAACTCTTCTTTTCAAACGAGTTTGCTCAAGCACTTACTATAGATGCCGCGACGAAGCCGCTGATTCTCCTTCAAGGAGCTAGATAGCTGGGCCCGAACACCTTTTAGCTCTTCTCCAAGCTGGGTGTGGGCATCTTGGAGTTTGTTCCTCTCCTGCTGCACCTTCATAAGAACCCTCTCGCCGGCCTTCAACTGGCGTAGTAGCTGTTGTTTGTCCGGATCTAGTCCGGCGCCCTCAGATTTACGCACACGCCGCACTTTGTTAACTACTTATCTTTTCGAAGTACGTATTACCAGCGGGGGTCTCTGTGGCTCCCCCTGTGGCGGCCAGTGCGGCCTCAAGTTGGGCCTTGCACTCTTGAAGTTCCAGCGATAGGTGGGTATTCTTCTCCATAAGATCCTGCATAATAAATGATCCTTAAATCAGTTATTTTAACTATTTTAAGTCTCGGGGGCTACTGGCATATATATCTATTAAAACTACTTACCCGTATGTCCTTCACATACTGCTCCGTGGCTCTAGTTAAACCATCTTGAGCGGCACGGAGGTGCGCGTCTCCCGCATCAAAGGCATTCAATGCCTCTAGGGAGAAGCACGCGTCACGAAGAACTGTCCGGTGACGCCTGTGATTCATGGCGCTCTCCACCTCAGAACGGGTGGCGGACAGCCTGTCGGCATCCTCCATTGGAGGAGCATCCGGCTCATGCCCTGTGTTCGCCTCCCCTTCCGGACCACGCGTTGGAGCATGGCTGGCGGAGGCTTGATTGGCAACCTCTCCGGACACGGTCCGGCGAGCGCTCTTTCTCCTGGAAAAGTTATGAGCATTAATATACCTCCTAGGGATCCTTCCCTTAAAAACAACGGTGCGCCGTACCATTGCGGCGACGTTTCGATTCGCGTCGCACTCCTTTTCCGCTTGCTGGGCCGAACTGAACCTTGCTGGTCAGCCGCCATAGGTTCGGCTTCTCGCCTCGAAGGCACCTCCTGCAAGACACCGTTGGTATACGGTGATCTGAAATACGCAAGGACAAAGTAATGGTGTCAGAACTCCGGTCATAATTACCTAAGAAGCCGGACATAATCCGGGGTAGTCAGCCATAATGGCGACTAAAGCATTGTCCATGCTGAGTTGGTGGAACACCCCGTCAATTAGCTCCACCTTTATGTCCGGATCTTCTTCGGAGGCCGGATCAAGGGATCTTCCCGGATCCTCGGGTTGTGGAGCCAGACTGTGTATGCCCTCCACATCCCGACGCAGTTCCTGCGACAAAATCATAAAGTAAGGCATTTAACTTCAAAAAGCACGGGTCGGATGAATAAACGTTCGCTTACCCAGCTCTGAGGGTTATTCATGGAGAACCCATTCAATGGGCTCGTCTGGAGAAAGTCCTACTTCTCCCCCTTGTACAGGCCGGACAGGATCTTCACCAGATCCGCGGCCGATCCTGGCCCCTTGCGGCCATGACGGGTGGCGTCGTTCTCCCCGTTGAAATCCCACATGGGGTGGCCCCTATATTGGAGCGGCTACACCCCTCGCATAATGCACGTGGCCATGATTCCAGTCATGGTCAATCCAGAGTGGGCCAGTAATGTAATCCGGCCCATCAGATAATGGACGCTCCCATCATCCTCCCGTTGAGGGCTCCACGGGCGCCAACTCAGGCGTTTCTTCAAGGGAGCATTGCTAAACTCCGGAAGGCCGATCCGAACTGGATCCGGCAGAGGGGCGTCCTCCAAATAGAGCCATTCTGGAGGCCAATCTTCGGACGCCTTCTTCGGGGTGCCGGATGGATATCCGGTCCCGGCGATGCGCCATATTTCGGCTCCGCCCACTTGATATATCGACCTCTCGTGAGAACGGGGTACGAAGCAAAACAATCTCTTCCACAGTGCAAAATGGGGCTCGATGCCCAAGAATAGCTCACAAAGAGCTACAAAGCCCGCGATGTGTAAAATGGAGGCAGGTGTAAGGTGGTGAAGCTGGAGTCCGTAGAACTCCAGGAGCCCCCGGAGAAACGGATGTATGGGAAATCCGAGTCCCCTTATTAAATAAGGGACAAAGCATACCCGCTCTCCTTTGGAGGGGTTGGGAACGCTCTCCGCCTGCTTTCCACCCCGGAAGGTGGCCAGTCCGGCTCGAACCGGAACCATGAAGGCTGGGGGAAGATATCCCTCGGTTTGGAGCGCCACTAGCTCGCTGTGTGGAACTAAGCATCTCCCCCAATCTCCTGGCTTAGGGCTGGGAGCGCGATAGGAGGAGCCGCGTCGACTATCCATGATAGAATGGATTTTTGTCAGAGGCGCTTCAATGAGTACTTGCGGAAGGAGGATGGTGTGAGTTGGATCTAGATCCTCGCCTCTCTTATAGGCGGCTTGTTCGCACGGCTAGGGGGAAAATGTAAAAATACCCTAGCTTTTCGCATTCATACGACACGTGGAAGAAGGCCATTATTGGGCGTAGAAGCCGAGGAGCGCAACATTTATAAGAAAGCCGGACATTATTCGACAGGAACATGAAGTTTGAAGGAGAACCCGCCTTGCAACACCGAAGACAACATGTGCGCCGGACTCGTCATCATTGAAGCCTGGTTCGGGGGCTACTGAGGAAGTCCTGGACTAGGGGGTGTCCGGATGGCCGAACTATCATCATCGGCCGGACTCCAAGACTATGAAGATACAAGATTAAAGACTTCGTCCCATGTCCAGATGGGACTTTCCTTGGCGTGGAAGGCAAGCTTGGCGATACGGATATGTAGATCTCCTACCATTGTAACCGACTCTGTGTAACCCTAACCCTCTCTGGTGTCTATATAAACCGGATGGCTTTAGTCCATAGGACGAACAACAATCATACCATAGGCTAGCTTCTAGGGTTTAGCCTCCTTGATCTCGTGGTAGATCCACTCTTGTAACACACATCATCAATATTAACCAAGCAGGACATAGGGTTTTACCTCCATCAAGAGGGCAATAACCTGGGTAAAACATCGTGTCCCTTGTCTCCTGTTACCATCCGCCTAGACGCACAGTTCGGGACCCCCTACCCGAGATCCGCCGGTTTTGACACCGGTAATACCGTTATGTCATTTGGTCTGACTAACGCCCCAGCCTATTTTATGAACATGATGAACAAGGTGTTTATGGAGTTTTTGGATAAGTTCGTCGTGGTGTTCATTGATGATATTTTGGTTTACTCAAAGAATGAAGAAGAACATAAGGAGCACTTGCATTTGGTACTCGAAAAGCTCAGAGAACATCAGCTATATGCCAAGTTCAGCAAGTGTGAGTTTTGGTTGAAGGAAGTTGGATTTCTCGGACATGTTATATCCAAAGAAGGTATAGCAGTAGACCCCACTAAAGTTGCCACTGTGACAAACTGGGAAGCACCAACAACAGTTGGAGAGATCCGGAGTTTCCTTGGACTCGCAGGATACTACCGGAGATTCATTGAGAATTTCTTGAAGATTGCGAAGCCTATGACAGAATTTTTGAAGAAGGATACCAAGTTCATATGGACTGAGGAGTGTGAGGCTAGTTTCCAAGAGTTGAAGAAACGTTTGGTTACCTCACCAGTATTAATCCTGCCAGATCAAAGCAAGGATTATGAAGTATATTGCGACGCTTCACGTCGAGGACTTGGAGCAGTGCTTATGCAGGAGGGAAAAGTTGTTTCGTATGCTTCACGACAGCTTAAGCCTCATGAGTTAAATTATGCTACTCATGATTTGGAGTTAGCAGCCGTAGTGCACGCACTGAAAACTTGGAGACATTTTCATATTGGGAACCACTGTGAGGTGTACACAGATCATAAGAGTTTGAAGTACATTTTCACGCAGAAGGAGTTAAATCTCAGGCAGAGGAGATGGTTTGAGCTTATTAAAGATTATGATATGAGATTGCATTACCATCCCGGAAAGGCTAACGTTGTAGCCGACGCGTTGAGCCGCAAGAGCCATGTTAACACCCTAATGACCGGAGCTTTACCAAAATAATTAGCAGAGAAATTCCAGGAGCTATGTTTGGAAATAGTTCCGGGAGGCTATGTAGCAGCGTTGGAGATTCAGTCTACTTTGGTGGATAAAATCAGAGAAGCTCAAAAGATAGATAAGGAAGTTGCTTCCATTAAGGAGAGGATGAACAAGGGAAAAGCTAAGGGATTTCGTGAGGATGAACACGATACCTTATGTTTTGAGGACCGCGTTTACGTGCCAAGTGATCCGAAGATTCGGAAGTTGATTTTGCAAGAGGCACATGATTCGCCGTATTCGATCCACCCCGGAAATACCAAGATGTATTTGGATTTGAAGGAAACTTTCTGGTGGACTGGAACGAAGAAGGATATTGCAGAGTATGTAGCAGTTTGTGATGTATGTCAGAGAGTGAAGGCAGAACATCAGAAGCTAGCAGGATTGCTACAGCCATTGCCTATACCCGAATGGAAGTGGGATAAACTAGGTATGGATTTCATCACGGGATTGCCCAGGACCCGTTCAGGCTATGACTCGATTTGGGTCGTAGTCGATCGTTTGACGAAGGTAGCTCATTTCATCCCAGTAAAGACTACCTACAACAGTGCCAAATTTGCTAAGATATACATGACCAGGATTGTATGTTTGCATGGAGTTCCGAGGAGTATCGTATCAGATAGAGGAACCCAGTTCACCTCAAAGTTCTGGAAGCAGTTGCACGAAATATTGGGAACCAGGCTGGAGTTTAGCACAACTTTCCATCCACACACAGATGGACAAACCAAAAGAGTCAACCAGATTTTGGAGGATATGCTGAGAGCATGTGTCTTGGATTATGGATCAAGTTGGGATGACAACTTGCCATATGCGGAGTTTTCTTATAACAACAGCTACCAAACTAGTTTGAAGATGGCACCCTTCGAAGCCTTGTACGGAAGGAGGTGCAGGACCCCGTTGTTGTGGGATGAGGTTGGAGACCGCCAGTTGTTTGGACCAGATTTGATTAAGGAGTCTGAACGGAAAGTAAAGTTGATTCGCGATAGGCTCAAGGTAGCCCAGTCAAGGCAGAAGAGCTATGCAGATTCAAAACGCAAGGAGGCAGAATATGTAGTCGGAGACAGAGTTTATCTTCGAGTATCTCCGCTTCGAGGAGTTAAGCGTTTTGGAGTTAAAGGAAAGTTAGCGCCACGTTTTGTGGGACCATACAAAGTTTTGGAACGCACAGGAGAAGTAGCGTACAAGTTGGAATTACCCGAAGGATTGTCAGGTGTTCACGATGTGTTCCATGTTTCACAGTTGAAGAAGTGTCACGCAGAGATGGTTGATATACCACTGAGAGATACTGTGCCACTAGAGGCGATTTAGTTGAATAACGACTTGACCTTTGAAGATAAACCAGTTAAGATTCTCGAGTATGCCAGCCGAGTCACCCGCAGCAAGGTCATCAAGTTTTGCAAAGTTCAGTGGAGCCACCACACCGAGGAAGAAGCCACCTGGGAGCGAGAGGAAGATCTGCTCAAGGCCCATCCTCACCTATTTGCCAGCCAACCTGAATCTCGAGGGCGAGATTCGTCTTAAGGGGGTAGGTTTGTAACATCCCAAATTTTTCAATTTGGAATGTTATACATAGATCATCATTGCATATCATATTTTGTTGCATTGTTGGCTCGATCCTAGAAATTCTACGCAACTCAAGGACCCACGGAGAGAGTTGGGAATTTCGTTATTTTCATAATTGAGTTTTCTCAAAATTTTGAATAATAGGATCATTTGATTTTATTTATTTTATCTTCAATTATTTCTACTATCAAAATTTCAGAGAGGGAATAAAATGACTTTCCCAAAATAAAGAAATAATGAAGATTTAATAAAAAATCAAATACAATTTATTTGGAGTTTTTCGCCATTTTATTTGGATTTAGGAAAAATGCACATTTTTCAAAATTGCATTTAGGCCCGAAATAAATGTTCATATTGTCCGGCTTGATTTTAGAAGCCGGGGAAAATTTATTTCGGGATTTTTGGAGTCCGTTTAGTATTTCTTTCGTTTGTTTTTCTACACGACATTATTTTAAAAATAAACGCGAACCGCCTTACGGGCCGTACCCGAGCGGGACTCAGCCCGGGGGCAGCTTATCTAAAGCCGCCGGCCGAGCCTCCCAGCCCACCAGACCCCGCTGCCGGCCCACCCCGCCCGAAACCCTAACCCTAGCCGCCTCGAGCCCCGCGCCAACCGCCGCTGCCGCCCGCCGCCGCCGGAGCCGCCGCCGTCGATCCCGCCGCCCGAGGTTCGCCGTGCCTTGAAATCCGTGCCGCCATTTTCTTTTCAAAAACCGATCTGTTTTCTTTGGTTTTTGTCGGTTTATTTTTTTAGTTTCGGTTTATTTTTTTAGATCGGTTTTTTTTCTCGGTTCGGTTAAATAGCGAGTGTTTGCTCGTTCATTCATTTTAACGAACGTATTCGTCAGATTAGATTTAGTTAACGAACGTTCATTCGTTAACCCGTTCGTCATTTTTCTTTTTCTCGGATTAATCCGCGATTTTTCTGATCGCGATTTCTGATCTGATTTTCGTTTTAGTATAACTTTTCGCTCGTTTATCGGAATCAGACGATTCAAGCGCCTGGAGTTTCGTCTCGAAGCCCTCTTTCCGAATAACCAACTTAAACAAGTTTTTGCTTCTGTAAAATTTGACTTAGATTCAGATTAGTAAAACGGAGCTGTTTTCTTTCGCCGTTTGACTTCCGTTGTTTCGTTTGATTCGATTCTTTTTGCAAACCAGAGTTCTTAAGTTGAACTTTCTGGTTAGATCTTTTATTCGAGTTTTACCTGTGCATTAGATGAGAACTTATTGTATGCTTGTTTGTTTGTCTGCGATAGAATACCCGGAGTGCGCCGCCTGTTACTTCGAGTCTCTAGGTTTTGCGGATCATCAGCAAGGCAAGTAACACTTTGATCATACCTTTTCTACTACCCAGTTTTATGCATTACATCAATCCTCAAACATTGCATGACTAGGATCTAATCAAATTGTGGGTTTTGGGAATTAGATGAGGTAGTACCTATTACCTGTTTTATTATCAAACCTTTGGGAGTTACTTCTATGTTTGCTTATTATGCCATGCTATGCTAGTATACGTGGATTGGGTGAGAGTATCCATGATAGATGTGAGTTTGTTAATTAATGGTTTATTTAAGGTGGCAACTTAAACACACATCTGGGTGGATTGAGGCACCTGGTTTCCAGGACTTGCCTGTTTTTCTTCGGACCGCCACCTAGGCTCAAAGGGATCATAAGATTATTCATGCTAGAAACTTCCGTGTGCAGCCACATGCTACTATGGGCTCTAGCATAGTTGACTAAGTCGTGCGAACTCTTACAGGGTAGACTAGCTGATGTAGGGGATGTAGGTTGGTACGGTCTACCCTTTACATAAGGTGCTAGCGCTTCTGAAAGACTATGTCTCGGTCATCCGTTCTCAAACACCATGTAGTGCGAGAAACCAAACGGAGGAGATCGAGTCATGTGGGGAAAAGTGCGCAAACCTCTACAGAGTGTAACAAACTAATCATGGTTAGCCGTGTCCCCGGTTATGGACATCTTGAGTATCTAGTACTTGGATATCATGTGAAACTCGTCATGTTACTTTAATTAATATTGTTGGGTTGTTAATGAGTACTTTTAATTGGGATTGAGAATGCTGTCAACCATTCTCAATGTTTAACAACCACCATGATAGTTAAATAAATTTATTCCTTTGCAGTAGGGAGAAATTGGCTTTACGCAAAACTGTAACCATAGAGCTTTCCACCAGCCAAATATGCATGTAGTATAGCTTATTCCATCATATTTCTCTATGTGTTACATTGCCAGCATATTCCATGTGCTGACCCGTTTTCGGGCTGCAACGTTTCATGTTGCAGACTTTTCAGACGACGAGTAAGGTGCTTAGGTCGTGGTTCTATACTCAATGATGCCGTTGGAGTTGATGGACTCGCTTATTCTTCCAAGCCTTCCGCTGTTATCGTATTCAGATGGACTTAAGCCATATTTATTTTAATAAGATCTCTCTTGAGACATTCGATGTAATAAGTGTGTGATTGCTACTCTGTTATAAATCCTTCAAGTACTGTGTGGTGTCCGCATTACTGATCCAGGGATGACACCTGAGCACAGAGATCAGACTGTTTGAGGTCTGGTCGCTACATGAGTAAGTTGCGTGAAGCTCTTGAAGTGGTAGACTAGCAGATGTAGTGGGTTGTAGGTGGTACTGGCTATCAAGAGTAGAGAGTTAATGCTTCAGAAAGACTGTGTCTCGAATGTCCGACCATGGATGTATTCGAGTCTGGTGGGGAAAAGTGCGCAAACCTCTGCATAGTGTATAAACTAATCATGGTTAGCCATGTCCCCGGTTATGGACGTTTTGAGTATCTAGTTCTTGGATTATCATGTTGATCTCATCACTCTAAATAAAATTTGATTGGGTTTAATGATGATGCTTAATTGGGATTGAGTTGAAGGAACCTTCTCAATGTTCAACAACCACCCTGATAGTTAAATAAAATTTATTCCTTTGTTGTAGGGAAAATTGGCTTTATGCAAAAACTGTTAACCATAGAGCTTTCCACCAGCCATATATGCATGTAGTGATAGCATTTATTCTGTTCATTACTCTATGTGTTACATTGCCAGCATATTCCATGTGCTGACCCGTTTCGGGCTGCAAGGTTCATGTTGCAGACTTTTCAGACGACGAGTAAGGTGCCATAGGTCGTTGTCTTTCACTCAATGATGCCGTTGGAGTTGATGGACTCACTTTATCTTCCAAGCCTTATGATGTTATTGATTTTTAGATGACCTTAAGCCATATTATTGTAATAAGTTCTCTTTTGAGACATTCGATGTAATAAGTGTGACACTCCAAAAATTTTACTTTGGTTTTCAGCAAAAACTTTGTGGTTTTTGAAAAGAGGCCATTTAAAATTTTCCAGAAAACCTTCCTCTTAAGAAACTTTCTTTTCTTTGGCAAGGTTTTTATTCTGGCTTCAAACTTTGGTGTTTGACCTTTTGAAACTTCTTCTCTGTTGGTTCTCTCTCAAAATTATTTTTGGGAGTTTAATCTTTTTCTTTTAAAAAGAAACTCCATGAAATTTGGGATTTTCATATCTTGGAACCACCATGACTTGGCATTCTTGCCCATGTGGTAAAACCCCTCCAAAACTTCCCCTACAACTTGTGATCAACCTAAATTCTCTGTCCCAACTAATCCAAACTGGTTTTGGATTTTTATTCCAATTATTTTTCCCTCAATTCAATTCTGAAAATTATTTGGAGCCTGAGAGATTTTCAAAGCAAGTGCCCTATTGCATTTGAGTTTTGACCTCAAACCAATTCTCCTGGATTGTCCTTTGAACCCACAACCCAGAATCATCTTGATCCACTCCTCTTTTCAAAATTTTCAAAATTCAGTCTCTGCAAGTTTGGACCAGATTTGCCAAATTTGGTGAAATTCATATCTACACTCCTCCAAAAATTCCACCAAAATTCAGGCAGCCTATTTGAGCAAGGAGAAGCCACTCCACCAAAAATCAGCTCAAGGAAAAATCACCAGAGGCCAATTTCATTCGGTCGAACACCTGGTGGGCACTGTTACTGTTCATAGTTCAGAAAATTCAGTTTTCAGTGTCATCTTCAGTCCGTCAGTTTCAGTCACGCGGCCACAGTGCCCTTGGCACGTTCCTCGCCGCCTCTTCCTCTTGTCCGAAGCTGCACACGCGTGCGTGGAGCCTTCCTGGCGTCGGTAGCGCGCTGGCTCGCCCTCGCCGGCGTCTTCTGCGGCGTCGGGACCTCTCGTGGCGGCCGACAGGAGGCACACCACGGCAGAACGCCGTTCCGCGCCGCCCATCGCTCCCTGGCTCTCCGCGTGGCCTCATGCACGCCAGCGCACGCCCGTAGCACAGCCACCGTGGCCGGCAAGCACGGAACGCGCTCTCCGCCGCCGACAGGCCCGCACCATCACTGTTCCGTCGAGCTCGCCCTTAACACCCAAACCCCGGCCAGTTCAACACCAAAACGGACCCGTTGGACCTCCGTGATGATGCTCGACCCCCTAACCACCCCGACCGAGCACTGTGCCACCGTAATCACTCGCCGGTGATCCTCGTTCACGGCAACCGCCTCGGACCGCCTATATAAAGGGGTCCCGAGCTCACTCTCGTGCACGCAGCACCTCCACTACTCACCAACACCCCGCCAGGCCACTAGGGGGACCTCGAGGAGGTCTCCTCCCCCAGCTCCGGCCGCCTCGCCCCGCCTCGGCCTCCAGCTCGATTCACTTCGGTGAGGCCACCTCCGGCGCCCAAACCTCGTCCGTAGCCCTCTCTTGCACCCAGTAGTCTAACCCCCACCTCAATTTAATCTTTGGAGCCCTCTCCGACGAGCTCCATCCACGCCCGAACCACCGTCCGCCGGAGTTGAGACCGCCGTCGACGTGCTGCTCACCGGCGACCAACACCACCACCCACCGTTGCGGAAGGACACGGTGAGCACATTGGTAACCTCTGACCCCCATGCCTCGCCGTGGATCGCCGCCGGCGACCACAGCAGCTCTCGGGCGCCGACGAGCCTCGTCCCTCCCATTTGAAGATTTAAACATGACAAGTGGGACCCGCTGTCAGCCTCTCTGTCCTTTCTAAACGAAGCGTTATCTGAAAACGCCTTCTGCCAAATACGTTTTCTCTTCGGGCTGGCGTAATCGCTACCGAAGCGTTTTCTGCTTTTATAAACTAGCCCGTGGAAATCTTCTGTTTCATTACAGATAAGTCCCTGGACAAAAACCCTTATAACTTTTAATCAGAAAAGTATTTTTGATTGATTCTTTTTCTGTTCTCTTTAAAATTTTGTCTAGCTTTTTATCAGATTTATTTGAAAAATATTTGGTTTACCTTCTGTGCTCTCCTTGGTATTTACGTTAGCGCATATATCTTCTTTAAACGTAGATACCGAAGGAGGTGACGGAGCCGCGAACTTCACCGAGCTAGGCTCCGACTACTCTGAACCAGGCAAGCATGTTTGAACTTTTGATATGATGAGTGTCTTGGCATGTTTTGCATTTAGTTAGTTTCATGGCATGCCGGTGAGTATACCGATGAACGTTATTTTATGTGATAATGAGGTAAGTGAGTTCGATGATCCATACGTGGATGAATGTGAATATGAATGGCCAGGTGTTGGCATGAGGATGGGTACGACGGCAGTGTTGTAGCATGCCAGTCTTACGCCAGACTATGTGACTTCAGTGTCAAACCATATCGGTCCAGTACCTATCACTTCCTTCCTTGTACTACCACATGTTTTCCGCAAGGAATATGGTTTAGTAAGTTCCAAACCGCTTTCATGGTACACACCAAAGAGGAGAGGCCGTGATGATGGTTCCATGGCCCTGGATTAAAGCCAGTCATCCGGTCAGGGGGCATGGGTGTTTCCGGTTGGGACCGAGAGGGGGGCACCCCTTAGAGCGCGCGTATATAAATTTGATCCCATGCTATTCGAGATTGTGATCTCCCCGTCTCAAAAGTTTTTCTTGGACGATGACTAGGGTGATTCCTAGCATCGAGAGGTAGGATGGGTGTGTACCGGTTAGCTGTGTTTTCTTCTGAAATACCGTAAACGGAACTAGTCCTTCGTGACTACGGAAATCTGTTGACTGTGGGAAAAATTTTGTACAAACTCTGCAGAGTCATATATTCCTCCAAATCATCTCTTCCATGTCAAGTTTCGTTCCTTCTTATCCTAATCAATTGTCAGCTTTGATGACAGAGACTCCGGTGAATCGCATGAGTGCTAAGTCCGGTTAAATGATCACTCCTGTGGATGGACTAACCCGTTTGTTTTCATGAATTGAATGTTTATTAAGAGTATTATTTACTTGTGAATAAAAGCCCTTTATGTGATGTCGCTCAGACGTCCGACTGTGGCATTTCTTTTTAAAGCCCTTTCTGCGATGTCGCTCAGACGTCCGACTGTGGCATTTCTTTTAAGGCCCTTTATGTGATGTCGCTCAGACGTCCGACTGTGGCATTTCTTTTAAAGCCCTTTATGTGATGTCG
>NC_057810.1:319806405-319817002 GCF_018294505.1 Triticum aestivum | reverse complement strand
CGCTTTCATGGTACACACCAAAGAGGAGAGGCCGTGATGATGGTTCCATGGCCCTGGATTAAAGCCAGTCATCCGGTCAGGGGGCATGGGTGTTTCCGGTTGGGACCGAGAGGGGGGCACCCCTTAGAGCGCGCGTATATAAATTTGATCCCATGCTATTCGAGATTGTGATCTCCCCGTCTCAAAAGTTTTTCTTGGACGATGACTAGGGTGATTCCTAGCATTGAGAGGTAGGATGGGTGTGTACCGGTTAGCTGTGTTTTCTTCTGAAATACCGTAAACGGAACTAGTCCTTCGTGACTACGGAAATCCGTTGACTGTGGGAAAAATTTTGTACAAACTCTGCAGAGTCATATATTCCTCCAAATCATCTCTTCCATGTCAAGTTTCGTTCCTTCTTATCCTAATCAATTGTCAGCTTTGATGACAGAGACTCCGGTGAATCGCATGAGTGCTAAGTCCGGTTAAATGATCACTCCTGTGGATGGACTAACCCATTTGTTTTCATGAATTGAATGTTTATTATGAGTATTATTTACTTGTGAATAAAAGCCCTTTATGTGATGTCGCTCAGACGTCCGACTGTGGCATTTCTTTTAAAGCCCTTTATGTGATGTCGCTCAGACGTCCGACTGTGGCATTTCTTTTAAGGCCCTTTATGTGATGTCGCTCAGACGTCCGACTGTGGCATTTCTTTTAAAGCCCTTTCTGCGATGTCGCTCAGACGTCCGACTGTGGCATTTCTTTTAAAGCCCTTTATGTGATGTCGCTCAGACGTCCGACTGTGGCATTTCTTTTTAAAGCCCTTTCTGCGATGTCGCTCAGACGTCCGACTGTGGCATTTCTTTTAAATCCCTTTATGTGATGTCGCTCAGACGTCCGACTGTGGCATTTCTTTTAAAGCTCTTTCTGCGATGTCGCTCAGACGTCCGACCATGGCATTTCCTTTAAAAGCCCTTTATGTGGTGTCGCTAAGATGCCCGACTGTGGCATCATTTTCCTTATTTTTATTTGTTCACCTTTCGAGGCGTCGCTTCAGACACCCGATCGGTCCTTATTTATGTTCTGTGGAACTTCAGGCGGACTACCGCCGTTTTTCCTTTTTCCTTACTCGTTATGCCAGTTTTATTTATTGTGCATTAAGGAATTAATCATGTTGCATCCATGCATGCATTCGTTATATCTTACGTCCGAACTGTCTTGCGAGTACTTTCAAAGTACTCACTGGCTTGTTGATTTGGCCAGATGCTGACGAAGGCGATCTCATGGATGAAGAGTTCGATAGCGAGCCCGACACTTAGAGGAGTCCCAGTCAGTCTTGTGCGACCCTGGTTTTGGCCACTGTTTTATATCCGCTTTCGCTACCAAATAAATTCATCGAGCCTCTCCTCGACGCTCGGTGAGATGACAGACGTAGAGTCTTGTATTTCTCTCCCCGCTGTGTTTTTCCACCACCAGCCTATCCTTGAGTCAGTAGTATGTCTCCACACCACTGTGTTCTGTCCGCCATTATGTATGATTATTGGCGTGCTTGTAATAATTTGGTTGAGCAACCGTAGTTCGACCCTGTAATATATTTTATGCTACTGGCTTATGTATCAAGAATTTGTCTGCCAGTGTGGAGAATTTCTCTCATACTGGACTTAAAAGATTGGCTTTTCAATAAATATTTTTATTGGAAAACCGGTCGTGACAAGCTTGGTACCAGAGCCAGGCTGACTGTAGGAAGCCACTAGGTGTGATCGCTAATTGGTTATTAGCCTGATAGAGCTAATTTATATTTTTGCAATGGTAGTCATTTTCTGTCAGTCAGCATAAATTTATGGTCTGACCCTGCAGAATTTTGCCTACTTTTGTAGATGGCCGACGTCAGCTGCGAGTCTCAGACCTTCGCCAACGTACCCGATGGGTTCATCAAGCTTCTTTCTTCCATCGTTCAGGTCGCGATGGGGCCATCTGTGCGCCCAGTCTTCACACTCTACCAGCACCGAGTCAACGACAGTCTGACCTTGCACCAGGCCGCGGTGCAGTTCAGGGGAGGGCGTGGTGAGTTACGCCGCTTCCGGTTCGTGGGAAGAGCCATGCCTACGGAGAGGCATGCTATGCAGATGGCAGCCCGCGAGGCGATAGCTCGTCTCAGGGATGTCCTTCCCGTGATGAAGACTCGTCGTTACCGTTATCTTCCGTGCCATGTGCCTTACACCTGTCACTACGCATACTCCTGCCCCAGAGGGGAACGAGACGAGGCTTTTGAGATGCTCATTGAGTATCTTCGGGCCCTGGAGGCAGCCTTCGACAACCTGGTGGACGACTTCGTAGCTACCTGCATGGACTCAGTCCATGGCTGTGCTGCCAACAGGAGGGAGCTCCTACCCATCGCTCCGCCACCGACTTTTGTCTCGTCATCAGCATCTTTTACGCCTACTCGTCACCTGCCTTCTACCGAAGAATTTAACCAAGTCATTGCACCCACTCCAGCGCGCACTACACCAACCTTCGCGCCCACTCCTGTACGTGTTGCTCCACCCCTGGCAACCGCTCCGCCCGCTCTGCGCAACACTACACGTGTGGAGCCCATTAGCGAGGAGGAGGTCGAGTCCCCAACCTCGCTACGCCTCGCCCTCGGCAGGGCAAGGGAGGTCGTCAACATTTCTGCCTGAGTACGCTTAGCTGCCATGTGTTGTACCGCTTTGTAAGATATGTGCATAGGCTGGGAGAAGTAGCCTGTTTTCGCATCATGTAGGATCTGGAGAAGTGCACTAGCCTTAATAACATGTCAGGATTAGGTACGCATATCCTGAGTGATGTACTGTATAATTACCGCCCGCGTGTAAGATGTGTAATGAGCAGTCCTTCTCCGTGCGCAAGTCATTTTATTTTTCTTAAGTAAGCTGAGTTATTTAATTCTATTTGCCAGCCTTATGCATTTTATGGATTTGTTTTTGCGACTCTTTCCGCTTTTCTTATGGGTTTTACAAAATATATCCCCAGAGTGAAAAATGTCTCGTCCTTGGACTCGCTCCATGCCAATTCCATCAGAGGAAAATTATGATGCACAACCCAGCAACGAGTTCACTCAGGGACAGTCAAGCCAACCGGGAAATGAATCGGCACTTTCACAAATGTGCCGCCTTTATGAACAGAGTCAGCAACAACATCGTGAAATAATGAACCAAGTCATCAACATGGGAAATCACCATGGACAGTATCAGCAACATTCCAAGTTATCTGAGCTACAGAAGACACGTCCTCAAACATTTTCTCACACTGACAAGCCTCTTGAAGCCGAGGACTGGCTTCGAGATATGGAGAGGAAATTAATTATTGCAAAGTGTTCAGATCTCGAGAAAGTACTATATGCTCCACACTATCTCACAGGAGCAGCCGCATCGTGGTGGGAGAATTTTCTGCACATGCATCCCAACGAAAATGACATAACCTGGGATGATTTCAAGGAAGGTTTCCGTGGTGCACATATTCCAAAGAGTATTATGAAAATCAAGAAGAGAGAATTTGATGACCTCAAACAAAGGAACATGACAGTGTCAGATTACAACAGTCAATTTACCCTATTATCCCGCTACGCCAATGAGGAGCGTATGACTGAAATCAAGAAGATGGAGAAATTCCTTGACGGTCTGGCGCCCGCACTTAAATGCCAACTGGTCGTGCACACTTTTCCTGATTTTAAAACGCTGGTGGACAAGGCCATTACTCTGGAAAATGAGAGACGCAGTCTGGAAGATATCCGCAAGCGAAAAAGGGACCAGACTAACCACACTCGCAATCACCGAAGCATGATAGATTTTAAAAAGGGTGGGACACCCAAATTCTCATCCAATGTCTCACGCCCAATCAAGAATTTTCATGCAAGGGACAAGGAATTCACCTATCTCCCCGGCGTTACTTGTTACGCTTGTGGAGAAGAAGGGCACTATGCCAAACAGTGCCCCAAGCCAAGGAATTCCACCCCAAAGCCGAACAACAACAGCAATAATTCAGCGCCCAAACGAAAAAATTTCAATCCCAACAATAACCACAGGAAGGGTCATCTGAACCACGTAACCAAAGAGGAGGCACAAAATGCTTCGGATATCGTACTCGGTACGTTTCCTGTCAACACAATACCTGCAATGGTTTTGTTTGATTCTGGAGCTTCTCACTCTTTCATCTCGAAAAGTTTTGCTTTGCAAAATAATTTTTCGATGCTTCCTTTGGAGAAATCCATAATAATCAAGTCCCCCGGGATTCAGCAAGTTTCTCAGAATTACTGTCAGAATGTGGTCATTGAGTTTGAAGGATTGGAGTTTTACGCAAATCTTATTGTATTGGAAAATAAAGGACTGGATGTCATCCTAGGGATGGATTGGCTAACCACCAATAAAGGTTTTATAGACTGTTTCAACAAGGACCGTGATTCTCACACACCACCAAGGGAAGAAAATAAGAGTATCAGCCAAGGAAGGAAAAAGACCCCGGCAACTGAGGTTAAATAAGGTGGACGTTTTTGAGCTAAACAAGGTTCCAGTAGTGTGTGAATTTCCAGATGTATTCCCTGAAGAGCTGCCAGGCATGCCACCAGATCGAGAAATAGAATTCCGCATTGAGCTAGCACCAGGAACCACCCCCATATACAAGAAACCATACAGAATGGCACCATCCGAGTTGATCGAATTGAAGAAGCAGATAAAGGAATTACTGGATAAAGGGTACATTCGGGCCAGCTCCTCACCTTGGGGATCACCAATTTTATTTGCCAAGAAGAAGGATGGGACGCTGAGATTGTGTATCGACTATCGAGCACTTAACATGGTCACAGTCAAAAACAAATACCCGATGCCAAGGATAAATGATTTGTTTGATCAACTTGCTCAGGCCAAGGTATTCTCAAAGATTGACTTAAGGTCAGGATACCATCAATTGAAGGTACGAACGGAAGATATCCCCAAAACAGCCTTCACCTCCAGATATGGACTGTACGAGTTCACAGTGATGCCATTTGGATTAACTAACGCCCCGGCATATTTTGTTCACCTCATGAACAAAGTATTTATGAAGTTTATGGACAAATTCGTCGTAGTATTCATCAACGATATTCTGGTATACTCCAAAACACCAGAAGAGCACGCAGAACATCTCAGGATTGTACTAGGAGAGCTAAGGAAACACCAATTGTATGCCAAGTTCAGCAAGTGCGAATCTTGGCTAAGACAAGTAGGTTTTCTAGGCGACGTGCTGACTCAAGACGGTATAGCAGTGGACCCAGAGAAAGTCAAGGCCGTACTTGACTGGAAGTCACCAGCCAGCGTAACAGACATACGAAGTTTCTTGGGAATGGCAGGGTATTACCGCAGATTTATTGAAGGATTTTCCACCATATCCAAGCCTATGACACAGTTACTCAAGAAAGATAAGAAGTTTGAATGGACAGAAGCCTGCGAGAAAAGTTTCCAAGAGCTAAAGCGGAAATTAACAACAGCACCAGTATTAATTGTACCCGATATACACAAGAATTTTGAAGTATTTTGTGACGCATCCAGAAAGGGTCTCGGATGCGTGTTGATGCAAGAAGGCAAGGTTGTCGCCTACGCTTCAAGGCAACTTCGCAAACACGAGGAAAATTATCCCACTCATGATTTAGAAATGGCAGCAGTTATTCATGCACTCAAGGAATGGAGGCATTTTCTACTTGGGAATCGATGTGAGATATATACGGATCACAAAAGCCTCAAATACATTTTTACGCAGCCAGAACTAAATTTACGGCAATGCCGCTGGTTAGAATTGATAAAGGATTATGATGTTGGTATCCATTACCATCCAGGGAAAGCAAACGTAGTGGCCGATGCCCTGAGTCGGAACCCCAGCTCCGACAGGAACAATCTGCACAGCTTGAGGCCCGAATTCCATCAAGAATTTGTCAAGCTCAACTTGATAATGGTAGCAGAAGGCACCATATCAAACTTGGAAATACATCCACACCTTGTGGAGAGAATTAAAGAGGCTCAGTTCGGTCACCCCAGCATTGAAGGAATTAAAAGGAAGTTGAGTATGGGCAAGGCCTCGGAATTCATCATAGACGATGAAGGAATATTATGGTACGGAGAAAGGCTATGCGTGCCAAACATAGAAGACCTTAAACAGCAAGTTTTAACTGAATCACACACCACTCCATATTCGATCCACCCTGGAGGAACCAAAATGTATAAGGATATTCAGGAAAGATTTTGGTGGCACGGTATGAAAAGGGACATAGCCGCTTTCATTGCATGTTGCGACTCGTGTCAACGCATAAAAGCTGAACATCAGAGACCAGCCGGACTACTGCAACCTAACAAAATACCTGAGTGGAAATGGGATGAAATAGGGATGGATTTTATTGTCGGATTACCTCGGTCACGACACGGGAATGATGCCATATGGGTCATCACTGACAGGTTGACCAAAGTAGCACACTTTATTCCAGTAAAGACAACCTACACCACTCAGAGGCTTGCCAGGATTTATCTTTCCCGCATAGTCTGTCTGCACGGTGTCCCGAAGACTATAATTTCCGACAGAGGCACTCAGTTCGTCTCAAGATTTTGGGAGCAATTACAACAGGCTCTGGGAACCCAACTAGCCTTCAGTACCGCATACCATCCTCAGACTGATGGACAAACAGAACGCGTAAACCAAGTTTTAGAAGACATGCTGAGAGCATGTGTCCTCACCTATGGAACCAGTTGGGAGGACAGCCTGCCATATGCCAAGTTCGCATACAACAACAGTTACCAGGCCAGCCTGCAAATGGCTCCTTTCGAAGCCCTATACGGAAGGAGATGTCGTACCCCGTTAAATTGGTCAGAGACCGGAGACAGCCGCATCTTCGGACCAGATATGCTCAGAGAAGCCGAGGAAAAAGTCAAGCTAATCAGGGACCGACTTAAGACCGCTCAAAGTCGACAGAAAAGTTATTATGATCAGAAACATCATAGGGTCAGCTTCGAACCCGGTGAATTCGTATACTTGAGAGTATCCCCGATGAGAGGATTGCAACGGTTTAAGATTAAAGGAAAATTAGCACCAAGATTCATTGGACCATTTTGCATAGTGGCACGAAGAGGCACTGTAGCCTACCAGCTAGACTTACCCGAAGACTTGTCCGACATTCACGACGTGTTCCACGTCTCTCAATTAAGGAAGTGCGTAAGCAACCCAGAGAAACAAGTATCTCATGAGAACATTGACATACAGCCAGACCTCACTTATCGAGAACGTCCCATAAGAATATTAGAGGAGTCTAAAAGGAGGACCCGACAGAAAACCATCAAGTTTTTCAAAGTCCAGTGGAGCAATCACACCGACAGTGAAGCAACCTGGGAAAGCGAGGATTTTCTTCGGACAGAGCATCCACACTTATTTAAGGATCAGCTGAAATCTCGGGGACGAGATTTTTCCTAAGGGGGTAGGTGTTGTGACACTCCCAAATTTTTTTACTTTGGTTTTCAGCAAAAACTTTGTGGTTTTTGAAAAGAGGCCATTTAAAATTTTCCAGAAAACCTTCCTCTTAAGAAACTTTCTTTTCTTTGGCAAGGTTTTTATTCTGGCTTCAAACTTTGGTGTTTGACCTTTTGAAACTTCTTCTCTGTTGGTTCTCTCTCAAAATTATTTTTGGGAGTTTAATATTTTTCTTTTAAAAAGAAACTCCATGAAATTTGGGATTTTCATATCTTGGAACCACCATGACTTGGCATTCTTGCCCATGTGGTAAAACCCCTCCAAAACCTCCCCTACAACTTGTGATCAACCTAAATTCTCTGTCCCAACTAATCCAAACTGGTTTTGGATTTTTATTCCAATTATTTTTCCCTCAATTCAATTCTGAAAATTATTTGGAGCCTGAGAGATTTTCAAAGCAAGTGCCCTATTGCATTTGAGTTTTGACCTCAAACCAATTCTCCTGGATTGTCCTTTGAACCCACAACCCAGAACCATCTTGATCCACTCCTCCTCTTTTCAAATTTTTCAAAATTCAGTCTCTGCAAGTTTGGACCAGATTTGCCAAATTTGGTGAAATTCATATCTACACTCCTCCAAAAATTCCACCAAAATTCAGGCAGCCTATTTGAGCAAGGAGAAGCCACTCCACCAAAAATCAGCTCAAGGAAAAATCACCAGAGGCCAATTTCCTTCGGTCGAACACCTGGTGGGCACTGTTACTGTTCATAGTTCAGAAAATTCAGTTTTCAGTGTCATCTTCAGTCCGTCAGTTTCAGTCACGCGGCCACAGTGCCCTTGGCACGTTCCTCGCTGCCTCTTCCTCTTGTCCGAAGCTGCACACGCGTGCGTGGAGCCTTCCTGGCGTCGGTAGCGCGCTGGCTCGCCCTCGCCGGCGTCTTCTGCGGCGTCGGGACCTCCCGTGGCGGCCGACAGGAGGCACACTACGGCAGAACGCCGTTCCGCGCCGCCCATCGCTCCCTGGCTCTCCGCGTGGCCTCATGCACGCCAGCGCACGCCCATAGCACAGCCACCATGGCCGGCAAGCACGGAACGCGCTCTCCGCTGCCGACGGGCCCGCACCATCACCGTTCCGTCGAGCTCGCCCTTAACACCCAAACCCCGGCCAGTTCAACACCAAAACGGACCCGTTGGACCTCCGTGATGATGCTCGACCCCCTAACCACCCCGACCGAGCACTGTGCCACCGTAATCACTCGCCGGTGATCCTCGTTCACGGCAACCGCCTCGGACCGCCTATATAAAGGGGTCCCGAGCTCACTCTCGTGCACGCAGCACCTCCACTACTCACCAACACCACGCCAGGCCACTAGGGGGACCTCGAGGAGGTCTCCTCCCCCAGCTCCGGCCGCCTCGCCCCGCCTCGGCCTCCAGCTCGATTCACTTCGGTGAGGCCACCTCCGGCGCCCAAACCTCGTCCGTAGCCCTCTCTTGCACCCAGTAGTCTAACCCCCACCTCAATTTAATCTTTGCAACCCTCTCGGACGAGCTCCATCCACGCCCGAACCACCGTCCGCCGGAGTTGAGACCGCCGTCGACGTGCTGCTCACCGGCGACCAACACCACCACCCACCATTGCGGAAGGACATGGTGAGCACATTGGTAACCTTTGATCCCCATGCCTCGCCGTGGATCACCGCCGGCGACCACAGCAGCTCTCGGGCGCCGACGAGCCTCGTCCCTCCCATTTGAAGATTTAAACATGACAAGTGGGACCCGCTGTCAGCCTCTCTGTCCTTTCTAAACGAAGCGTTATGTGAAAACGCCTTCTGCCAAATACGTTTTCTCTTCGGGCTGGCGTAATCGCTACCGAAGCGTTTTCTGCTTTTATAAACTAGCCCCTGGAAATCTTCTGTTTCATTACAGATAAGTCCCTGGACAAAAACCCTTATAACTTTTAATCAGAAAAGTATTTTTGATTGATTCTTTTTCTGTTCTCTTTAAAATTTTGTCTAGTTTTTTATCAGATTTATTTGAAAAATATTTGGTTTACCTTCTGTGCTCTCCTAGGTATTTACGTTAGCGCATATATCTTCTTTAAACGTAGATACCGAAGGAGGTGACGGAGCCGCGAACTTCACCGAGCTAGGCTCCGACTACTCTGAACCAGGCAAGCATGTTTGAACTTTTGATATGATGAGTGTCTTGGCATGTTTTGCATTTAGTTAGTTTCATGGCATGCCGGTGAGTATACCGATGAACGTTATTTTAGGTGATAATGAGGTAAGTGAGTTCGATGATCCATACGTGGATGAATGTGAATATGAATGGCCATGTGTTGGCATGAGGATGGGTACGACGGCAGTGTTGTAGCATGCCAGTCTTACGCCAGACTATGTGACTTCAGTGTCAAACCATATCGGTCCAGTACCTATCACTTCCTTCCTTGTACTACCACATGTTTTCCGCAAGGAATATGGTTTAGTAAGTTCCAAACCGCTTTCATGGTACACACCAAAGAGGAGAGGCCGTGATGATGGTTCCATGGCCCTGGATTAAAGCCAGTCATCCGGTCAGGGGGCATGGGTGTTTCCGGTTGGGACCGAGAGGGGGGCACCCCTTAGAGCGCGCGTATATAAATTTGATCCCATGCTATTCGAGATTGTGATCTCCCCGTCTCAAAAGTTTTTCTTGGACGATGACTAGGGTGATTCCTAGCATCGAGAGGTAGGATGGGTGTGTACCGGTTAGCTGTGTTTTCTTCTGAAATACCGTAAACGGAACTAGTCCTTCGTGACTACGGAAATCCGTTGACTGTGGGAAAAATTTTTGTACAAACTCTGCAGAGTCATATATTCCTCCAAATCATCTCTTCCATGTCAAGTTTCGTTCCTTCTTATCCTAATCAATTGTCAGCTTTGATGACAGAGACTCCGGTGAATCGCATGAGTGCTAAGTCCGGTTAAATGATCACTCCTGTGGATGGACTAACCCGTTTGTTTTCATGAATTGAATGTTTATTATGAGTATTATTTACTTGTGAATAAAAGCCCTTTATGTGATGTCGCTCAGACGTCCGACTGTGGCATTTCTTTTTAAAGCCCTTTCTGCGATGTCGCTCAGACGTCCGACTGTGGCATTTCTTTTAAAGCCCTTT
>NC_057810.1:319100831-319145735 GCF_018294505.1 Triticum aestivum | reverse complement strand
GGGGGGGGGGGAACCCTTCTGTCCTCTATTGTTCGGCGGTCGGGTCTCTTCCTCGTCATCGCTATGCAGCCCCTTGTCATTGTTTTCGGCAATTAACTTGCCCGCCTGCTTGAATACCCAACAGTCCCTGTTGGTGTGGTTAGCTAGTTTTTCGGGGATGCTGTGTATCTGGCACGAGCGGTCGAGTATACGGTCCAAATTGGACGGACCCGGAGTAGTTCTTTTGAATGGCTTTTTCCGCTGACCGGGTTTAGAGCCTCTGAATCCGACATTGACTGCCGTATCTTCACTATTATCGCCGTTAATGCGGCGTTTATTTTTGTTGCGACGCGACCTGCCATTATGGTCCTTGATATCCGGACTGCCAGAATTTTTGCTGAGGTTGTTGCTGCGTGCTAGCCAGCTGTCCTCACCCGCGCAGAAGCGGGTCATGAGTGATGTGAGGGCTGCCATGGATTTCGGCTTTTCCTGTCCCAGGTGCCGGGCAAGCCACTCGTCGCGGATGTTATGCTTGAAGGCTGCGAGGGCCTCCGCATCTGGACAATCGACGATTTGGTTTTTCTTGGTTAAGAACCATGTCCAGAATTGTCTGGCCGATTCGTCTGGCTGCTGAATTATGTGGCTTAGGTCATCAGCGTCTGGTGGTCGCACATACGGGCCTTGGAAGTTATCGAGGAATGCGGCTTCCAGGTCTTCCCAACTCCCAATTGACTCTACTGGCAAGCTGTTAAGCCAATGCCGGGCTGGTCCTTTAAGCTTGAGGGGGAGATATTTGATGGCGTGAAGATCGTCACCACGGGCCATGTGGATGTCAAGGAGATAGTCTTTGATCCAAACCGCGGGGTCTGTTGTGCCATCGTAAGATTCAATATTCACAGGTTTAAACCCTTCGGGGATTTGATGATCCATTACTTCATCTGTGAAGCATAGTGGGTGTGCGGCGCCTCTGTACTGGGCGATATCACGATGGAGCTCAAAAGAGCTTTGTCTATTTTGTTCGGCCCGGCCGGACTTACTGTGTCCGGCGTGACGGTTGTCGTCACGTATCATGGGGCGCCCACGCTATCCATAGATCGATCTTGATTGTCTTGCCTTATCCTCCAATATATCTCGCAAGTCCGGAGCGTTCCCCTATGGCCTTGTGCTTTTCGAGCGATGCCGGGGTACGGTTCTAGTGAAGGGCCTAGAGGCCTCTCTATCGCAACCACGGGGTGGTCGGTCAGCCGTATTGTCTTCTGGTGATGCAGGTTCATACGCCTCCTCCTCTAATCGGGGGAGCAGCTTGCGTTTAGGGTAGCTTTTGGAGGGGCGTTCGAGCTCATGCTCTTCGGCCGCGAGGACTTCAGTCCATCAGTCGGCTAGCAGATCTTGATCAGCTCTAAGCTGTTGCTGCTTTTTCTTGAGGCTGTTCACCGTGGCCATAAGCCTGCGTTTAAAACGCTCTTGTTCGACGAGATCCTCAAGCACGACGAATTCATCGTCGTCGAGGCTTGCCTCGTCTCCGGAGGGAGGCATATAATCCTCTACCTCTTCTTCTGCCGCTCTCTCATGAGGGCTGGCGTCTCCGTCCTCCTATGCTGAATCTTGCTGGAGTGGGTTGTCTTCGGCACTGTCTGGGGTGTTATTGTCTTCGGTGCCAGAATCTTCATTCTTGCTGTGGCGGGATTTAGAGCGGCGCCGCTGACGCCGGCGCTTGGGCTGTTTCTTGGAGGGGTCATCCTCCGCTGTTCCTTCGCCATTCCCATCCTTTGGGATATCCACCATGTATATGTCATAAGATGAGGTGGCTTTCCAGTGCCCGGTAGGCGCTGGTTAGTGGTCGTCTCCGGCATCGTCGTCCATACAGTCGATGTCTTCGGAGTCGTAGTCTAGCATGTCGGTTAGATCGTCGACAGTGGCTACTAAGTGGGTGGTGGGTGGGCTTTGAATTTCTTTGTCGTCCGCATCCCAACCGTCCTGACCGCAGTCCGGCCAGGGCTCTCCTCATAGCGAGAGACACTTTAGCGAACTCAAGATGTCGCTGAAAGGTGAGTGTTGAAAGATGTCCGCAGCGGTGAATTCCATGACTGGCGCCCAATCGGATTCGATTGGAGGGGGCGCGGGAGGTTCGGAGTCCGGCAAGGAGTCCGGCACCTTGGAGTCATGAGCTTTGTGAGGGACAAGGTCAGTGTTCGGCTCTATCGCCGTAGAGGTTGCAGCCCCCGAGGCGGTGTCTAGCCATCCGTCCTCGATTTGCGCAGCCGGCTCCGAATTGAAGATCGGAGCGGGCTCGAGTGCAGCCTCCAGGGTACTGTCCGGCTGCAGAGCTAAATCATCCCCGTCGTGACAGTGCGGCGTGCTTGGCTGTGGCTCGAATCCATCGAAGATCAAGTCCCGGCGGATGTCATCCGTGAAGTTCAAACTTCCAAATCTGACCTGACGGTCAGGGGCGTAGCTTTCGATCTGCTCCAGATGGCCAAGCGAGTTGGCCCGCAGTGCAAAGCCGCCAAATACGAAGATCTGTCCAGGGAGGAAGGTCTCACCCTGGACTGCGTCATTGTTGATGATCTAAGAAGCCATCGAGCCTATCGGTGACGACACAGAGGAACTCTCAATGAAAGCACCAATGTCGGTGTCAAAACCGGCGGATCTCGGGTAGGGGGTCCCGAACTGTGCGTCTAGGCGGATGGTAACAGGAGACAAGGGACACGATGTTTTACCCAGGTTCGGGCCCTCTTGATGGAGGTAAAACCCTACGTCCTGCTTGGTTAATATTGATAATGTGTGTTACAAGAGTAGATCTACCACGAGATCAAGGAGGCTAAACCCTAGAAACTAGCCTATGGTATGATTGTTGTTCGTCCTAGTACTAAAGCCATCCAGTTTATATAGACACCGGAGAGGGCTAGGGTTACACAGAGTCGGTTACAATGGTAGGAGATCTACATATCTGTATCGCCAAACTTGCCTTCCACGCCAAGGAAAGTCCCATCCGGACATGGGACGAAGTCTTCAATCTTGTATCTTCATAGTCTTGGAGTTCGGCCGATGATGATAGTGCGGCTATCCGGACACCCCCTAGTCCAGGACTCCCTCAGCACTCATTGGAGAAGTGGTTGGTTTCTTCACAGTTATAGCATTTCCTCACTTTATTCTTCTGGAATCTTCCCTTGAATTTTCTCGGGCTAAACTTCTTGACAAAGAGAGCAATGTCTTCATATGACAGGCTATCATCTGAATCAATCTCATCACCATCCTCATCATCATCATCTTCTTCTTCTTCACTTTGCTCTTCTTGGTAGGGGCAAAGGTGTCCCGTCTTTCGATGAGATGATGGATTTCGCTTTGGTGGAAGTCGACTTTGACGATCCGACTACGAACGTGCGAAGACGTTGCGCCTTAGCAATCGCTAAACCAACTCCGAGAGGTTATTGACCATGCCTGAGCACGATCAACCTGACCACGAGGGTCTGTTTCCTGCGAGCAAATGAAGAACAACCAAGAAACTGAGATTGGAATCTGGATATTGCGAATATAAGATGAAAGCTTTATTGATCAAGGTGGGGTTCTGTGACGCCTTTGTCTGGTCGTTGAACACAAACGAAGTACGCGAAGTTGCAGCTATGGCGAACTTTAATCTAAACAAAACCCAAAGTCTAAACGGTGCCCTAAGGGCTGTATATATGGAGGAAGAGAGGGAATTTCGTGGCCCTTGGTGGAGGGGTCCGAAATCAACCCTATCTCTTGTTTCCCCACACATACGGACTCTAAAAATAGCCTATACTAATGTATTTCGAAATTACATGGGCCTGGCCCAATAAAAAGGTGACGTGGCACCTATAATAGCCTCTGGACGAAATTTATGAAGTGGCATCTTGTATATTTCGTCCAAGGCTTCGTGCACTCGTTATGGTGGCTTCAAAGACCTGAAATCATCACTTGTAAATCCGTTCTTGTTCCCCTTGCGCATGCCATCATCTCCATCCTTGTTCTTGCTCCAATGTTCATCCTTCTCCAAGCTAGGCCCTTCATTTGTAAGCAAAACAAATGTATCCAATTTAGGCAGCATCATATTCTCATGAACATTAGAATCATTACCAAGAAGCGAAAGTACCTGGTAATTTAGTTGGCGTGCGCGAGCTCTAGTAATTGGTCTGGTATGTATAGCAGCAGGGGCTGTGGGTGTAACAATGGTATTGATGTCCTCATCATCCTCCCCTTATTGAAATGAAGTCGTCCTCGACGGAAGCTCATCTTCCTCACCCAAATAAGGCTTCAAATCTGCAGTGTTAAAAGTGGGACTAACCCCAAAATCTGCAGGCAGCTCAAGTTTATATGCATTATCATTTATTTTCTCTAACACCTTAAAGGGACCATCAGCACGTGGCATGAGCTTTGATTTGCGCAAATCAGGAAATCTATCCTTACGCAAATGTAACCAAACAAGATCTCTAGGTGCAAACACAACATGTTTTCTACCCTTATCTCCAGCAAGTTTATATTTGGCATTCATACGCTCAATGTTTTCCTTAGTTAACTCATGCATTTTTAAAATCAATTCAACACATTGTTTAGCATCAAAATTAACCTTCTTCGAAGATGAAAGAGGCAACAAATCAATAGGTGCACGAGGTAGGAAACCATACACAACTTCAAAAGGGCACATCTTAGTAGTAGAATGCAATGAACGATTATAAGCAAATTCAATATGAGGCAAGCATTCCTCCCACATTTTCCTATTATTCTTCAAAACAGCCCTAAGCATAGTAGACAACGTTCTATTGACTACTTCAGTTTGTCCATCAGTTTGGGGGTGACAAGTAGTACTAAAAAGCAGTTTAGTCCCCAACTTAGCCCATAAACATCTCCAAAAGTGTCTAAGAAATTTAGTATCACGATCTGAAACAATAGTATTTGGCACACCATGCAAGCGAATAATTTCACAAAAGAACAAATTAGCAACATTAACAACATCATCGCTTTTATGACATGGTATAAAGTGTGCCATTTCCGAGAATCTATCCACGACAACAAATATGCTATCCCTCCCCTTCTTTGTTCGAGGTAAACCTAAAACAAAGTCCATAGATATATCCTCCCAAGGAACACTAGGTACAGGCAAAGGCATATATAAACCATGAGGATTGAGTCGTGACTTAGCTTTTTGACATGTAGTGCAGCGAGCAATAAAACGCTCAACATCCCGTCTCATCTATGGCCAAAAGAAATGTGTAGCAAGTACGTCCTCTGTCTTCTTCACGTCAAAGTGTCCCATTAATCCTCTTCCATGCGCCTCCTGCAACAACAAAAGACGAACGGAGCTAGCTGGAATGCATAGCTTGTTAGCATGAAACACAAATCCATCGTTAATGACAAACTTGCTCCACATTCTGCCTTCTTTACAATTCTGCATTACATCTTTAAAATCATCATCATGCACATATTGATCTTTGATGGTCTCCAAACCAAATATTTTGAAGTCAAGTTGTGAAAGCATAGTATAGCGACGAGACAATGCATCAGCAATAACATTTTTTTCCCTTCTTGTCTTTAATGACATAAGGAAAAGTCTCAATGAATTCAACCCATTTAGCATGTCTACGATTCAGCTTAGCTTGACTTTTAATATGTTTCAAAGATTCATGATCAGAATGTATAACAAATTCTTTGGGCCATAAATAATGTTGCCATGTTTCTAAAGTCTGAACAAGAGCATATAATTCTTTATCATAAGTAGAATAATTCAGACTAGGCCCACTCAATTTTTTAGAAAAGTATGCAACAGGTTTGCCATCTTGTAATAACACACCTCCTAATCCAATTCCACTAGCATCACATTCAAGCTCAAAAGTCTTATTAAAATCAAGAAGTTGGAGTAAAGGAGCATGTGTCAACTTATCTTTAATTACCGTGAAGGCTTCTTCCTGTGCGGTACCCCAAAGAAAAGGCACATCTTTCTTTGTAAGCTCATTGAGAGGTGCAGCAATGGTGCTGAAATCTCTCACAAAATGCCTATAGAATCCAGCGAGGCCAAGAAAACTCCTCACTTGTGTGACCGTTTTGGGTTGCGGCCAACTCTCAATAGCTTCAATCTTGGCTTTATCAACTTCAATTCCCTGTGGAGTAACAACATAGCCAAGAAAAGATACTCGGTCGGTGCAAAAGGTGCACTTCCCAAGGTTACCAAACAAACGTGCATCACGTAGAGCAATAAAAATAGCACGTAAATATTCCAAATGTTCTTCCAAAGATCTGCTATAAATCAGTATATCATCAAAATAGACTACCACAAATCGTCCACTGAAAGCACGTAAAACTTCGTTCATTAGTCTCATGAAAGTACTAGGCGCATTAGTTAACCCAAAAGGCATCACTAACCACTCATATAATCCAAACTTAATTTTAAATGTTGTTTTCCATTCATCCCCCAATTTCATACGAATTTGATGGTATCCACTACGCAAATCAACTTTGGAGAATATTGTAGAGCCACTCAATTCATCAAGCATATCATCTAGCCTAGGAATAGGATGACGATAATGAATAGTAATATTATTAATGCCTCTACAATCAACTCACATACGCGATGTACCATCCTTTTTCGGCACTAGAATAATAGGAACAACACAAGGACTAAGGGATTCGCGTATATAACCTTTGTCGAGAAGCTCTTGTACTTGACGCATAATCTCCTTCGTCTCCTCTGGATTGGTACGGTATGGCGCACGGTTTGGCAGTGAAGCACCGGGAATTAAGTCAATCTGATGCTCAATCCCTCGAATAGGTGGTAATCCCGGTGGCACGTCTTGTGGAAAGACGACAACGAACTCCTGCAAAATGTTAGTGACAGCAGGAGGCAAAGAGGAAGGCACGTCCTTGAATGAAAATAATGCCTCTTTGCAAACAAAAGCATAGCAAACAGATTTGCTGAAATCTAGCTCATCATTATCAGATTTGGTGGCAAATAAACATGCACTTCTCAATTTAATTTCAGAAGCAACACTAGATGGTTTATTATTAGGCTTCATTTGTTGCTCAAATTCTTTTGCCACAATCTGATTTTCACTCTTATTCTTCTCCAGTTTAGCTTTGTTAGCTCTATTAATATCATCTTTCAAAATGGAATCAGGAGTCATAGGAAGCAAAGTAATATTTTTATCCTTATGAACAAGAGTATACTGATTGTTTCTATCATGGTGTACAGAATTTTTTATCAAATTGCCATGGTCTACCAAGTAATAAGGAACATGCTTGCATAGGTACCACATCACAATCAACATAATCAGCATATGTAGAGATACTAAAATGCACACGAACAGTACGTGTTACCTTAACCTTGCTGCTGTTGTTGAACCATTGGATGTAGTAAGGATGTGGATGTGGTCTTGTGGTGAGAGAAAGCTTCTCCACCATCTCCATGCTAGCCAAGTTGTTGCAGCTCCCTCCGTCTATGATGACGCGCACAGAACGTTCCTTCACAACTCCCTCGGTATGGAACAAATTGTGCCTCTGATTTTGCTCAACTTGTGTGACCTGCACACTCAAAACACGTTGAGCAACTAAACATTCATACCTGTCAACGTCTTCAGGAGCCATGTATTGCGTCTCATGATCAGAATCATCTCCACCATGTTCTTCACGTGTAATAAGAGCCAAAGTCTCCTCATCATAGTCACTAGCGGACTCATACCCACCATCCTCGGTAGCAATCATCACACGCTGAGATTTGCATTCTCTCGCATAATGACCTCCTCCCTTACAACGACGACAAATAATATCACTTGTGTGCCCTGTTGATGCTATGGAAGAAGAAGAACGCTGTGCAGGCCCCGCAGGTGCCCTCTTGTCAGATAATGGTGGTTGTGCCTGTTTTCTTGTATCATGGCTGGAGGTGGCACCTGATGGAGGTGCTAGTGCAGTTGAAGTAGAAGATGCACGCGGTGTCCATGATGAAGGTCGGCCTGCAGAAAAGTTAGTTTGCCCCAATACTTGTCGATCCTGCACTGCACGTTCAGCTTTACAAGCAAGATGGAATAAACGAGTGATATTAGTATACTCCTTATAGTCTAGAATGGTCTGAATCTCTTTATTTAATCCACCCAGAAAACATGCAAGCATAGCTTCATTCTCCTCAACAATACCACATCTAATCATGCCAGTTTGTAATTCCTGATAATATTCTTCTACAGAATTTTTTCCTTGTCTTAAACGCTGCACTTTTTGAAGCAATTCACGTTGATAATATGGTGGAACCCAGCGCGTACGCATAGCAGTTTTCAAAGCATCCCAAGTAGCTGGAATAGCATATAATCTACAATGTCCAGACCACCATACACATGCAAAACTAGTGAAAGCACGAACAGCAGCAGCAACCCGTCTCTCCTCGGGATATTGTAAACATGTAAAACGTTGTTCAGTTTCTAACTCCCAAGTAAGATATATATCAGGAACATATCTACCCTCAAATGGTGGAATATTCAATTTCAGTTTAGGAATATGGACATCATCTCGTACCTGAGGTGGTGGTGCGGGCCTACCATTGCGAATATATACTTGAGGTCGACCTGCTGGTGGTGGTGCTGGTGGCTGCACGTAGTTCTGATTTTGATCAACCTCATCCTCATAATCGCCCGCATATTCATCATCCTCCACATCAGCAGCAGGAGCCACAAAAGTATCAACAGCCGCACCAACAGTTTGGCCAGGCCGAAGAAGTACACGGCTTGCTCGACGGAGGGCTGTTTCGCGACCTGGAGGTAATTGTTGTTGTTGTTGTTGCAGAGGTGCGGCAGGTGCAGCCGGTGGTGGAAGACGCGCAAGTAGTTCATTAAATCTGTTATCGAGCTTTTTTTCGAACGTCTTCTCAAGGCCAGTGATCTTCTCCATGGCCTCTTCAAAATTGTTCAGCACGTCTTGCACCTGTTCATTCATCATTTGCTGGAACTTATCATGAAGCTCCTTGTTCGATAAGTTCTCCCAGTCAATCTCATCGGCTTGTGATGCTGGCATGGTTAGCAGCAATAGAAAGACACAAGAATATGATCCTACAGACTACGAACAAGTGGTGGTGGTGGGTGTCACAAATCTGTCAAGCAAAACTCAAATTCTTACCAGTTCTTACCCAGCAACAGGCGGTGATCGGCAACCATTGTAGTCAAAACTCTCAAAGCTTGGATAGAGCGATTACCAGGGAGAATCAAACGCACGACGTAGATGTATGTGGAGCTGGGAAGGCTTATAATATGGTAGCAAAAGGGGTCAGCAATAATCAATTCAGAGATGCAAAGTTGAATAAACGCTCAACAACGGTACTGTGCTGGTCCTAGGCTAGACCGTGCTAGAGACGCGAGCCTAGAACACTAACAAAATCACGGCGCTGCACGTAAACAAGGGAAAAGCAAACTCTGGATTTTTTTTCACTCTTTTTTTGCGCTGCTTTTTTTTGCGAAAAATCACTATAATGGCGGGTGTCTCAAAACTCTTCCCAGGTCAAACTGACAGGATGGGCATGAAATTTTTTCGACCAAAAGTTTTTTTTTTCTGACTGCCCGGACCCAAAAACTGGAAACGGGTCAAAAAAAACTTTCTATAACGACGACTGTCTCAATACGCTTAGAAACACCTAAAAATAGGATAGCCAGAAATTTTTTCGACAAATGCGTTTTCGGAAAATTTTGGGCATAAACGAAGGGTGGTTTCCGGACTCTTTTTTTTCCGAAACCTACTCCGGCAAGGAAACACGAATCGGAAACTAGATGGATCTCGAAAACAAACCTAATATGCAAGGAACTCGGATTGGTGGTGGATATATGGTGATGGTATATGGCAGCGGTGGTGGTATATGGCAGCGGTGGTGGTGGTAGCGGTGGTAGTATATGGATATGGATCGGTGGTGGTATATGGATACGGATTGGAGGTGGTATATGGATACGGATTCGGAATGGTGGTGGTAGGTGACAAGGGCGATGATGATGGTGCGGTGGCGGCGTGACAACTTATGACCAGAACTCGAAACTCTAAAAGACTAACGCTAAGACCAGCAACTAGACACGACGATGCAACCGCAAATTCAACAAAGCAAAACCCTAAAAAGATTATGCAAAGGCTCAGATTGGTTCGGATATGATGAACTAACCCTAATTTTTTTTGGCTTTTTCGTGGACTGTAGGTATGAAGAATAGACTCGATCTAAACTACGAAAAACTGTAAAATCTCACCGAGCAACCTGGAAATCTGATACCACTTGATAGGGGCAAAGGTGTCCCGTCTTTCAATGAGATGATGGATTTCGCTTTGGTGGAAGTCGACTTTGACGATCCGACTACGAACGTGCGAAGACGTCGCGCCTTAGCAATCGCTAAACCAACTCCGAGAGGTTATTGACCACGCCGGAGCACGATCAACCTGACCACGAGGGTCTGTTTCCTGCGAGCAAACGAAGAACAAGCAAGAAACTGAGATTGCAATCTGGATATTGCGAATATAAGATGATAGCTTTATTGATCAAGGTGGGGTTCTGTGACGCCTTTGTCTGGTCGTTGAACACAAACGAAGTACGCGAAGTTGCAACTATGGCGAACTTTAATCTAAACAAAACCCAAAGTCTAAACGGTGCCCTAAGGGCTGTATATATGGAGGAAGAGAGGGGGAATTTCGTGGCCCTTGGTGGAGGGGTTCGAAATCAACCCCATCTCTTGTTTCCCCACACATACGGACTCTAAAAATAGCCTATACTAATGTATTTCGAAATTGCATGGGCCTGGCCCAATAAAAAGGTGACGCATCACCTATAATAGCCTCTGGACGAAATTTATGAAGTGGCATCTTGTATATTTCGTCCAAGGCTTCATGCACTCGTTATGGTGGCTTCAAGGACCTGAAATCATCACTTGTAACTCCGTTCTTGTTCCCCTTGCGCATGCCATCATCTCCATCCTTGTTCTTGCTCCAATGTTCATCCTTCTCCAAGCTAGGCCCTTCATTTGTAAGCAAAACAAATGTATCCAATTTAGGCAGCATCATATTCTCATGAACATTAGAATCATTACCAAGAAACAAAAGTACCTGGTAATTTAGTTGGCGTGCGCGAGCTCTAGTAATTGGTCCGGTATGTATAGCAGCAGGGGCTGTGGGTGTAACAATGGTATTGATGTCCTCATCACTTCTTCACATACATGCTTGGCCTTCAATACAAGATTGATCTTCGATGTTGGGGTACCATGCATGGCAAGATGTTTTGTAGCATTTGCCTTTGAGTCTTCAAAGAGTTGGAAGGTAGATATGATGTCATCCGGAGTCATTTCCTTGAATCCATGGTGTTGTCTTATGTCCCACACCATTTGGTGATAATACAGAGAAAGAGCGTGAAGCAACTTATCCACAAGAAATCGCTTAGTCAAGTTGAATCCATCTTGTGTCTTGTCACATTCACATGACTCAATGTCGGCGGTGAGAGTCATGAGACGCTCAAGAAGTTGCTTGGGAGATTCACCTTTTTCCATACAAAAGTTTTGCAATTGCCCCTTGGCAATTTCATATTGAGCAAGCCGAAGAGTGGAGGTACCGGTCTTGGTTCTCACAATGGTATCCCATAATTCCTTGGCACTTGTGATATGTATGTATGGTCTCCTTTGCTTGTCGGTCATACCTCTTCTTATGCACATGGTTGCTGTGTCATTGAGATTCTTGTCATATACCTCTCTTGGAGTAAGATTCTTCGGGTCAACAGCTTGATAGCCATACTCCAAGATCTCCAACATCTCATCATTTTCGTATCGAAGATGGTCCTGCATAGCAACTCTCCACAAAGAAAAATCGGTAGTAGTTTCATCAAGTAAAAGAGGTTTGCCTTGAGGGTTATACTTAGGTTTCTCTATTTGAGGTCTTGCATAAAGCCAAGGAACACTTGAGTGTTCATTGCTAGGAGGTTGTTGGCCAAGTGAAGGAGTAGGCACAGCTGGCCTTGAGGCCGCACCACCAGAAAGTGGTGCAAGCATCATGGTTAGTGTGGTTAACCTCATTTGGACCAAGGCCTCAAGAGAGGCATCATGCTCCTCCTTTTGATTAGCAAGAGCTCATTCCAAATCCTCTGAAGTGAAGGACTTGGCTTCAGTGGAAGCCGCGTCCGTGTTCTTCGGATCTGCAACAAGGGGAGTCCCATCGGGGTTCATCTTGCTCTAGGGTGGTTAAGCCACAAGAATAGAGCACGAGGCTCTGATACCAATTGAAAGGATTGAGATGGACCTAGAGGGGGGTGGATAGGTACAATTACAATTTTTAGTTGTTACTTAGCAATTTTAGGCAATAATGCGGAATATAAAGTTTAGCCTAACAATTTCAAGAATGATGTTATGAGCTAAGCAAGGTTAACAAGTAACATAAGTAGGAGAGTAGATAAGTACACAAGGATATAAGTAAGACTAGGAGAGAAGTAACCACAAGTAGAGAGTTAGGGTTAGGGATAACCACAACTCCGAGAGACGAGGATGTATGCCGATGTTCACTTCCTTGGAGGGGCTATACGTCACCGTTTGGAGAGGTGGATGTTACCACGAAGGCACACCAACTCCACGAAGGCTCACCCTATTCTCTCTTTGATATAACACCATGAAGGCGTTTCTCAACCACTAGTGGTAGACCTTGGTGTGGTCTCCAAACCCTCACAAACTTTCCAGGGGGTAATCACAAAGAACGATTCCTCTCCGAATGACTCCTACCGCCTAGGAGTCTCCAACCACCAAGAGTAACAAGAACAATGGGGAAAACTCAAGACTTGCTCAAATCACGGATTCCTTTGGTGCAAAGAAGGGGAAGAAGTGGATCTATCACTTGGGTGGAAAACTTCTCTCAAATGCTCTCAAATCCCTTAGAGATCTAAGATTTCGTGTTGGGGAGTGAGAGAGTGTAGGTGTGTTCTTGAGGATGCTTGAAGTGAATGGTCAACCTTCTCACGGAATAGGAGAGTGTATTTATAGTGTACTTCAACAAGTGGCTGTTGGTCCTGAAAACAGCAAAGAAACATCGGACGTCCGATGCCCAATGGATGACCGAGAGCATTACTGACACAGGATGCCCGATAGGGACCGGACGACCGATGTTTTGCTACGGTCTATTGGTCATCGAATGACCGGAGGCTCCGGACGACCGATGTTTAGGTTCTGTGAAGGAGGTACTGGACGTCCGAGGCATATCGGACGACCGAGGGCTCTTTAAACAACGGATGTCCGACAGGGACCGAAGGACCGCTGTTTTGGTTCTGTAGGCGAATGGTCGGACGTCCGGTGAGGACCGGACGACCGATGTTTTGGCTCTGTATAGAAATGGTCAGACGTCCGGTGCACACCAGACGGCTGATGTTTTGGTTCATTACGAGAATGGTCAGACGTCCGATCTGCACCAGACGTCCGATGTTTTGGTTCTGGACAAGGATGAAGATCAGGAACTAGCACAAAAGAATCTGTTTGAGCAAGACCTTAGAGATATCCCATGTTCCCCTCTTAATAGTGTGGGATCCTATACTCAAGAGTAAACATAAGATAGTCTTGTTTTCTTCCTTATTGATGATGTTAATCATTTCCCAAAACATAATCCACACACACAGTTGATTCTGAGGGGACAAAAACCCGAGATATACTTGACAAACTTTGTTAGTCCCCTATGAGTCATCAACATCAAAATAATATTTAGGGCATGATTGCACTTTCAGATAGCTACCCATGTTCTTGTGAATGAATCTGATCACATAGTACAGGAACTAGGGAAACTTTTGATTTTTATGGTATGTGCCGTGAAAAACCAGCGATATATGAGATCCTTTACAATAGTGACTATACTTTGAGACATTATTTTGGAAATAATCAATTTTTTATGAGAACCTTAAAAAGAAAATCCCTGTTTTAGATGTGATCAAACAAGTTTCGACGATGTTAATAAACAATATTCTTGGATCATCGCCAGGAATCTAAAGGGATACATAGATGGGCAACTTGATAATGCCAAAATTTATATGGATAATGTGTTTCAAGTTATCTTTGCAAAACCCTCTAACAAGAACACATCTATGGAAAAAAAATACCAAAGATGACAATACCTAGATCTATGTTTTATGCCTAGCTAGGGGCGTTAAACAATAGCGCTTGTTGGGAGGCCACCCAATTTTATTTTTATGTTCTTTTTGGTTATGTTCTTCAATAAATACACATTATTACCACTGTAGTAATTGTGTTTTGGTGTTTTAATTAGTGTTTGAGCCAAGTAAGACCTTTGGGATACTTTGGTATATCGTTGATTTGATTTTGCTGAAAAATAGAAGCTTTTGCACCCAGTAATTGAATTGATCTAAGCTGCTGGAACGTGATAAATTCTTGATTTTTTTACGCGAGATTGATATATGAATTGCCTCTGTTGTCCTAATCATTCAGGATTTTTGAAGTTACAGAAGTATACAAAGTTTTCAGATTACTACAAATTGTTCTGTTTTTGATAGATTCTGCTTTGTATGTGTTGTTTGCTTATTTTGATGAATTTATGGGTAGTATCGGGGGGTATGAACCATGTAGAAGTTGGAATACATAACATATAACACCAATATAAATTTAGAATGAGTTCACAACAGTACCTAAAGTGGTGATTTATTTTATTATACCAACAGATCTCATGAGTTTTCTGTTAAGTTTTGTGCTGTGAACTTTTCAAGTTTTGGGTAAAGATTTGATGGACTACGGAATAAGGAGTGGCAAGAGCCTAATCTTCGGGATGCCCAAGGCACCCCAAGGTAATATTCAAGGATAACCAAGCATCTAAGCTTGGGGATGCCCCGAATGGCATCCCCTCTTTCGTCTTCATTCCATCGGTAATTTACTTAAGGCTATATTTTTATTCACCACATGATATGTGTTTTGCTTGGAGCGTCTTGTATGATATGAGTCTTTCCTTTTTAGTTTGTCACACCTTGTTGTACACACCTTTTGAGAGGGACAAGCAAGAATCGTGAATTTAATAGAATACTCTATGTGCTTCAGTTATATCTTTTGAGCTAGGCAGTTTGCTCTAGTGCTTCACTTATATCTTTTTAGAGCACGGCGGTGGCTTTATTTAATAGAAATGTTGAACTCTCATGCTTCACTTATATTATTTTGAGAGCCTTTAAACAACATGGTAATTTGCTTAGGTTATGAATTTAGTCCTAATATGATGGCCATCTAAGAGGGATATAATAAAAACTTTCATATAAAGAGCATTGAATACTATGAGAAGTTTGATTCCTTGCATATTGGTTTGAGATATAAAGATGGTGATATTAGAGTCATGCTAGTGAGTAATTGTGGATTGGCAGAAATACTTGTGTTCAAGTTTGCACGTATGGTGAACCGTTATGTGATGAAGTCGGAGCATGGTTTATTCTTTGGTTGTCTTCCTTATGAGTGGCGGACGGGGATGAGCAATGATCTTTTCCTACCAATCTACCCCCCTAGGAGCATGCGTGTAGTACTTTGTTTCGATAGCTAATGAATTTTTGCAACAAGTATGTGAGTTCTTTATGACTAATGTTGAGTACATGGATTATACGCACTCTCACCCTTCCACCATTGCTAGCCTCTCTAGTACCGCGCAACTTTCGCCGGTGCCTTAAACCCACCATATAACTTCCACAAAACAGCCACCATACCTACCTATTATGGCATTTCCATAGCCATTCCGAGATATATTGCCATGCAACTTCCACCGTTCCGTTTTATTATGACACATACCGTCATTGCCATATTGTTCTCGTATGCATGAGCACTCATATATAGTCATATTTTGTTCTAGTATCTAGTTGTAATTCTTGAATTGTAAGTAAATAAAAGTGTGATGATCATCATTATTAGAGCATTGTCCCATGTGAGGAAAGGATGATGGAAGCTATGATTCCCTCACAAGTTGGGATGAGTCTCCGGACTTTATAAATAAATAAAAGAGGCCAAAGAAGCCCAAATAAAATAAAAGAGGCCAAAGAAGCCCAAATAAAATAAAAGAGGCCAACGAAGCCCAAATAAAATAAAAGAGGCCAAAGAAGCCCAAACAAAAAATGAGAGAAAAAGAGAGAAGGAACAATGTTACTGTCCTTTTCCACACTTGTGCTTCAAAGTAGCACCATGATCTTCATGATAGAGAGTCTCCTATGTTGTCACTTTCATATACTAGTGGGAATTTTTCATTATAGAACTTGGCTTGTATAGTCCAATGATGGGCTTCCTCAAATTCCCTAGGTCTTCGTGAGCAAGCGAGTTGGATGCACACCCACTTAGTTTCTTTTTGAGCTTTCATAAACTTATAGCTCTAGTGCATTCATTGCATGGCAATCCCTACTCACTCACATTGATATCTATTGATGGGCATCTCCATAGCCCGTTAATATGCCTAGTTGATGTGAGACTATCTCCTTCTTTTGGCTTCTCCACAACCACCATATTCTATTCCACCTATAGTGCTATATCCATGGCTCACACTCATGTATTGCATGAAAGTTGGAAAAGTTTGAGAACACCAAAAGTATGAAACAATTGCTTGGCTTGTCATCCGGGTTGTGCATGATAAAATACTTTGTGTGATGAAGATGGAGCATTGCCAGACTATATGATTTTGTAGGGATAACTTTCTTTTGCCATGTTATTTTGAAAAGACATGAATGCTTTATTAGTATGCTTGAAATATTATTGTTTTTATGTAAATATTAAACTTTTGTTTTGAATCTTATGGATCTGAATATTCATGCCACAATAAAGAAGATCACATGGATAAAAATGTTAGGTAGCATTCCACATCAAAAATTCTGTTTTTATCATTTACCTACTTGAGGACAAGTAGGAATTAAGCTTGGGGTTGCTTGATACGTCTCCAACGTATCTACAATTTTTGATTGTTCCATGCTATTGTATTATCTGTTTTGGATGATTTATATGCATTAATATGCTATTTTATATTGTTTTGGGGAATAACCTATTAACCTAGAGCCCAATGCGAGTTTCTATTTTTTCCATGTTTTTGAGTTTTACAGAAAAGGAATACAAATGGAATAAAACTTTCACGATGATTTTTCTTGGACCCGAAGATGCCCAAAGGATTTGGAGAGGGGGCCAGAAGGTTCCCAAGGAGGCCACAAGCCCACTAGGCGCACCCTAGGGGGCGCCCTGAGGCTTGTGGGCCCCTCGGGAGTCCTCCAACCCTAATCTTTGCACTATAAATTCAAAAATAATCCCCCACATCAGAAGCATCCACCAAAATACTTTTCCGCCGCCGCAAGCCTCTCTTCCTGTGAGATTCCATCTTGGGGCCTTTTCTGGCACCCTGTCGGAGGGGGATTCGATCACGGAGGGCCTCTACATCAACCTTGATGCCCTTCCGATGAAGCGTGTGTAGTTTACCACAGACCTATGGGTCCATAGCTAGTAGCAAGATGGCTTCTTCTCTCTCTTTGATCTTCAATACAATGATCTTGGAGTTCTATCCGATGTAACATTCTTTTGCGGTGTGTTTGTCGAGATCCGATGAATTGTGGATTTATGATCAGATTATCTATGAATATTATTTGAGTCTTGTTGGGGATATAACTATTTGTGTAAGCCGCCCAGGAGGGGCCGGGTTACGCAAAGAAGACTCATCAGAAAGAAGCCCAAGACCAAGCATGAAGATAGTGGTTCAATAAAGGGTCTAAGGCCCACAGGCGGCTTAAGGCCCGTAGCATGTAAACCGTCATAATGCCATGACTCGTAACATAAGGTAGAATTAACTAGTCACCAAGCCGGACACTGTCTATGAGCCGGCCGGGACTCTATAGGCCGCAGGGCGTCCACCCGTGTATATAAGGGGGCGACTCGCTGGCGGCTTAGGGAAAGAAACAACTCATCGAGAGTCGGGCATAGCGTATCTCGCTCCCTGGTCATCGAAACATCAATCAATACCAACCCAACTAGACGTAGCCTTTACCTTCACCGTAAGGGGCCGAACTAGTATAAACCTCTCGTGTCCCTTGTCCCGATTAACCCCTTCAAGCTTCCTAGTTGCGATGGCCCCACAACTAAGTCCTTTCACTAGGACATCTGACGTGACAATTCCACGACAAGTCTTCTCTGAACTCTTTTATGCATGATTAAATATCTTTGTATTTCTCTTTGAATTATCAGTTTGGTTTGGACAACTAGATTGGTTTTTCTTGCAATGGGAGAGGTGCTTAGTTTTGGGTTCAATTTGCGGTGTCCTCACCCAGTGACATATGAGGGGTAGCGAGACACTTATTATATTGTTGCCGTCAACGGTAAAAAGATGGGGTTTTCATCATATTGCTTGAGTTTATCCCTCTACATCATGTCATCTTACTTAAGGAGTTACTCCATTCTTATGAACATTGATTAATACTCTAGATGCATGGTGGATAGTGGTCAATGTGTGGAGTAATATTAGTAGATGTAGAATCATTTCGGTCTACTTGACACGGGTGTGATGCCTATATTCATGATCATTACCTTAGATATCGTCATAACTATGCGCTTTTCTATCAATTGCTCGGCAATAATTTGTTCACCCACTGTATGTTTTCTTTCAAGAGAGAAGCCTCTAGTGAAACCTATGGCCCCCGGGTCTATTTTCCATCATATATTTTTAGATCTATAAACCAAGAACCCAAAAATACCTTGCTGCAATTTATTTATATTTACTTTAGTTTGCTCTTTTATTTATCTTTTATAGCTATCTCTATTAGATATCACTCTTGTTCGTGAACGTGAAGGGATTGACAACCCCTTTTTCGCGTTGTGTGCAAGTGTTTGTTAGTTTGTGCATGTGCATAGATTAGAGACTTGCTTGTGCCTCCTACTGGATTGATACCTTGGTTCTTAACCGAGGGAAATTCTTATCTCTACTTTGCTGCATCACCCTTTCCTCTTCAAGGGAAAAATCAATGCAAGCTCAAGAAGTAGCACCTAACAAGTAGATACCAGGCAAACCCAGGTGAGAGTCACTGGGCAGCGGTAAAGACTATTTTGAAGTACCTGAAAAGGACTAAAGAGATGTTCCTTGTTTATGGAGGTGAGGAAGAGCTCGTCGTAAGGGGTTACGCTGACGCTAGTTTCCAAACTGACATAGATGATTGTTGATCACAGTCCGGATTCATGTATGTCATGAACGGAGGAGCAGTGAGCTGGATGAGTTCCAATCAAGATAGGGTGGCCGATTCTACCACAAAAGCCGAATACAGTGCGACTTGTGAAGTTGCAAAGGAGGGCGTTTTGATCCGAAACTTTCTGGATGATCTTGGTATTTTCCCAGCCTCGGTAAAACAGTTGGACCTTTATTGTGATAATTCTGGTGCCATCACACAAGCCAAGGAGCCGAGGAATCACCACAAAACCAGACACATAGATCGGAAATATCACCTGATACAAATGATCGTAAAGAATAATGATGTTGAGTTATGCAAAATTCACATGGATGCAAATGTTGCAGATCTATTGACTAAGCCACTTCCACAACCCAAGCACGAGGTGCATGTTAGAGCTATGGGCATTTGATGTCTATTTGATTGAATCTAGTGCAAGTGGGAGACTATTGGAGATATGCCCTAGACGCAATCATGTATGATGATATTTCTATGTGTTTATGAATAAAGATAGTCCTTGGACATTATCAATTATGTGTATCAACAAGTACGTGACTTGTTTGTGGGACTGTGCATTGTATGATGGTTGTCCTAAAAGGTCCCTAGTCGAAAGGGCTGGGTGGACGCGCGACCGACTAGACTAGCATATGACACGGTGGATGGTTTGGTCTCACTAGCCATGGAGCATTGGATGCTAACCAGATAATATGGACTCGGAAGGATCTGGTCGGATTCGACATAGTCAGATCCGAGTTGAGATAAGGTCTGAGTAGGACAGACCCAACTATGAGACGCAACGATATGTCATATGTGAGTCTCTACTATAACATATGTTCTATGTCCTAAGACTTGAGCTGGCACATTTACTCAGGAGGGTGACAGATTTGCTTTGGGCCAACCAAATGCTACTCCATGACTAGGTAGTTACAAAGGTAGGTTTCGGGCTTGTCTAGGCCCATGCTGCGAGACATGGTCGAGCAAGATGGGATTTGCCCCTCTGATCAGGAGAGATATACTCTAGCCCCCCTTGTGAGATCCGACCAAGATAAGCATGTCCATGCAACAAGGATTATGAGATAATCCGGTTTCTGGTCGGCATCACTGGAATGAGAAAGAGGTCGGGCTAGCACAAGGATGACGGACTCGCCTTGAACCCAACAACATATATCATGTGGCAAAGGGAACAAAAGTGTGGCAGGTTGTACAGGTTCGCCTAACTAGCTTCATTGGACACTTGTAGTCGGCACACTTTGCTAGAGGCCACAGCCGACTAGACGAGCCGAATGTGATCTGACATGCGACCAGGTGAAAGAGAACCTAAGGGGTCACGCTCTTAAGGGAAAGGAACCTATGAGGCTGGACACGACTCCATGAGTTGGATGTGATCCTACTCGAACTCGGATCCAGATCGAACAGACTTTGGGCTTTAGGATTTGTGCGAGGCCCAAGTGTTAAGCCCATGACGGATGCCTACATATAGTGGAGGTGTGGCACCCTCATTCGGTTGATCTCTTCGGTGCTGTCACTAGGGCTTTGCATGTGTTGCGAATAGCCACCTCCACTCGCCACCAACTGTGTGATCGGACCTAGCAGTCCACTGCATGGTGTTTCTCCTACACGCGCGGATACCGTTAGAGGCGGTGCACTTGCGTCGCTCCGGCGAACCTGTACGTGGGATCCGACGACCGGCTGTTCGGGGGAGATCAGACGAGGAGGAAACGATCCACGCGAATGCGCTGCCCCAACTCTTCTTTCGTTGCACTGCACTGCACGTCTAGTGGTAACGTTCTATGATCCATCTCTTTTAGCATGTTCTTGGTTGTTATGCGCATAGGAAAATTTTAATTTGCAGTCAAAGCACCCTACCATAGAACCCAACATGATGTTGCTCCTATTATTGATGTGCCTCATGAGAATGAATCAAAAATAATTGTGGAAGATGATACACTTGATTATGACATTGCTTCTTTGTCTTATGGCACAATGTCCGAAGGAACTATTGAGGATGATTTTTTAAGCCTATTACTAGTTGTGATAATTATGATTGGGAAGATAATGATACTTCTTATAATCTTGAAAATCTTTTTGGCACCAACTTATAAAATTATGATGATAATAATTGTTATACTATTGGTGTTATTCATACTATTAATGATGAGAGTGATTATGCTTATGATATGCCAAGCCACAAGCTTGGGGATGCTATGTTTGATGAGAATGACATTTTTGAGAATTTATTTGCTACAATTAATGTTTGTCCCAAGCTTGGGGATGCTAAGCTTAATGAAGATGATCTTTTTAGCCCCCCTAGTTTGAATGATCAAATTTGTTATGATGATTGCATGCCTCCTATTTATGATGATTGCAATACTTATGAAAGTGGTTTGGAAGAGTGTCAACTTTAGATAATAATTATCCCACTATTTTGTAGGGTGTTGAATCTTATTATAAGATAAAATTGGATTTGGAGAGGTCATGACTTTATTTAGTAATGATTCCACTATTTTGTAAGTGGTTTCAATTCATTATGATGAGAACCAAGTTGCTACTGAGGATGAGTATTGTGATAATTCTTATGTTATCAAAAGCAGTGATGATTATATTTATAAAATTATGATTACCCTTTTACTGAATATTACTCTTTTGTTGTGGAAACAATTTATAGTATTCGAGTTTCATATGATACTCCCACTTTTATGAATGAGAAGAAATTTGCTTATGTGGAGAATAATAAAAACTTTATGCTTGTGGATCATGAAAGGAATGCTTTATGTGATAGTTATATTGTTGAATTCATTCATCATGCTACTGAAAATTATTATGAGAGAGGAATATATGTTTTTACATATCTCAATAATATCAGGTTTCCTCTCTATGTGTTGAAAGTTTTCAAGTCATGCTTGTTTTGCCTTGCTATGCTAGTTCATTCTTGTTCCCATAAATTGTTTGCTCACAAAATCCCTATGCATAGGAAGTCTGTTTGGCTTAAATGTTCTTGCCATGTGATTCATGATGCTCTTTTTGTGTTTCAATTCCTTACTTATATGTGGGCATCATTTAAATCTTCATGCCTGGCTAAAAAGACATTAAAGAAAAATGCTTGTTGGGAGACAACCCAATATCTTTACCTAATATTTTTGTGTATACACATGATTAAGCCACCATAGTAATCATGTTTTATAGCTTTTGTTTCAATAAAGTACCAATTAAACTCTTTGGGATAGTGTGGATAATAGTTGACTTGATTTTGTGCAAAAACACAAACTTTTGCGCCCAGTTCTGGAATTACTGTAATTCACTGGGATGCGATAAAATTCTAATTTTTTTACACATGATTGGTATAAAAATTGCCTACGTTGTCCTAATTTTTTAGAATTTTTGGATTTACACAAGTATGGTCATTGTTCAGATCATTATAGATTGTTCTCTTTAGATAGATTGTTGTTATGTTTGCATTTTTTGCATATGTTTGCTTATTTAGTGGTTCTATTTGAGGATAGGAATATTAAATATGCATAGGGCATTTAGTATGCGATGTCAAATAATAATCTTAGTTATTTGTTACAGTAGAGAATGATAAGGTTTTGCATTGATTTATACTAACTTATCTCACGAGTTCTTGTTGAGTTTTGTGTGGATGAAGTTTTTAAGATTTAGGGAAACCGTGAGATGACAGGAATTAGGGAGACACAAAAGCTCAAGATTTGGGATGCCCAAGCCATTCAAATTTGATATTCCAAGAAGTCTCAAGCATCTAAGCTTGGAGTTGCCTCGGTAGGCATCCCACCTTTCTTCATCAACAATTATCGGTTAGTATCGGTTGAGCCTAAGTTTTTTGCTTCTTCGCATGAGATGTGCTTTTCTTGGAATGTCATTTTATTTTGTTTCCTTTGTTGTTTGAAAAAATACTTAATATCTGATATTTTAGAATGAGAGAGAGTCCTCACATAGCTACATATTTACTTAACTACTCATTTGATCTTCACTTATATCTTTTTGGAGTAGTTTGTCATTTACTCTCGTTCTTCATTTATATCCTAAGAGTAAACTTTTGAATGAATTGAATATCATAAGGTTGAAATTATATGTGCTTCATATGGTTGTATCACACCTAGTAGTAGCTTCACATTGGGTTTAGAAAGAAAAATCTATTGAAGTTTGACAATCACAGTATTGGTCATACAAGCAATTCATGAATGATTAGTATAAGGAAGAGAATTTTCACATACAAATATATTATCTTGGACATCTTTTTATGATTGTGAATACCCATAATTATTTTCAAACTTGAGCAAATTAGTTGAAGTTGGACAAGCAAGACAATGTAATGAGTTATGTTTGGGTATATTTGTATAGAAGTTATATTTTTATGGATCCTCCAACATGTGGTGCTTGCTTAGGATCTTTTGCTAGCCAAAAAATCATACTAAGTAGAGATATTACTTGTGCATCCAAAAACCATTAAACCCAGTTTCTTTCCATGATTGTCCACCATATCTACCTATGGATTGAATAAGATTCTTCAAGTAAGTCGTCATCGGTGCAAAAAGCAATAAAAATGCTCCTAAAATATTTATGATCTTTTATTGCAAGGGAAATAAGCATTGTACAAACTTGTGACGGTAAAGAAATAAAAGTGACAGACTGCATAATAAAGGTTGCTATTACAAGGGGCAATATAATGTGACATTCCTTTGCATTAAGAGCTTACAAATCCAAAAATAAAAAGCGCATGACAACCTCTGCTTCCCTCTGCGAAGGGCCTATCTTTTACTTTATGTATTTACTTTTATGCAAGAGGCAATAGTATTTCTTCTTCTCATTTCAACCTGAATTATTCTCTAGTCGGCAAGTATCATGTGGCGGGGAAAGATCCGAGCACATATGGACATTTAAATATATTTTATTATGAATTATTATTGTTGACAATTATCTCTATGATAAATGAGTTGGGAGGCAAAACATTAAGCCCCTATATTTCTATGTGTTCGATGGATGCTATTTGTGTTAAAAATATGCTTTGTGTACTAGCAATCATAGAACACTATATGATAATTAAGTATGTGGAGCTCTTACTTAGACTTTGTTGAAGATAGGTTGAATTGCAATTGTTTGGTGACTGAGAACATAGGTTGTTAAGTTTCAAGAGAATGCATTGTTCAAACCATAACATGTGAATTGATTGCTACTTTATCTTGATGAGTTTTATGAAAAAAATTGCTATAATGATGCTAGGAAATGTGATTCAAATTATCATTAATCAAACTTATGCACTATGCTAGCATTCTCACACTTCGTAAATTATTTCTTTATTCATTTACCTACTCGAGGACGAGCATGAATTAAGCTTGGGGATGTTGATACGTCTCCAACATATCTATAATTTATGAAGTATTCATGCCATGTTTACAACAATTTTATATGGTTTGGTATGGCTTGAATGGAACTAACTCGCACTCACATTGTTTTCAGCAGAACTACCATGGTGTTCTTTTTCATGCAGAAATTTTCAGCAGAACTACCGTGGTGTTGTTTTTTGTGCAGAAATAAAAGATCTCAGAATGGACTGAACTTTTTGACGATTTTTTGGAACAAAAAAGCCCTCAAAGCTTCGTGGGAGGACCAGAAGAGCCACGAGGTGCCCATGAGGCACTTGGCACGCCCAGGGGGTAATGGTGCGCTAGTGCGTCGGTGGCCCATCTTAGCCCCTTTTCGCATGAGGTCGACGCCAAAAAAATCATATAAATAGAGAAACCCCTAGAAATAACCCTAGAACTTCGACTCGGCCACTTCAAGCCTATGTACCTTCAAAATACCACCTGGAGCCCTATTCCGGCACCTTGCAGGAGGGGGGAAATCATCACTGGAGGCCATCTTCATCATCCCAGCAGCCACCATGACGAGGAGGGAGTAGTTCACCGTTGGGGTTGAGTGTATGTACTAGTAGTTATGTGTTTGATCTCTCTCTCATGTTATTGATTTGGCACGATCTTGATGTACTGCGAGCTTTGTTAATATAGTTGGATCATATAGTGTTTCTTCCTCTCTATCTTGTTGTGATGAATTGAGTTTTTACCTATGAGGTTTCACTATTATCATATTGAATACTTTTATGGATTTGAGAACACTTGATGTATGTCTTGCATATGGATACCCATGGTGACAATGGGGTATTATATTGATTCACTTGATGTGTGTTTTGGCACTCAACTTGCGGATTCCTGAGGTGACATTGGGGTAATCTATGCATAGGGGTTGATGCACATTTTCATCCTACTTTCTCCGGTAGAAATCTTGGGCACCCTTTGAAGTTCTTTGTGTTGGATTGAATATTATGAATCTAAAGTTGTTTGATGCATATCGTATAATCAACTCACGAATACTTGTGGTGATATTGGAGTATCTAGGTGACATTAGAGTTGGTTGATGTGTATCATATGGTGTTATTTTCGTATGAACTCTAGGATTGTTTGTGACGCTTATAAGAATAGCTCAATATATTGATCGGAAAGGATAACTTTGAGGTGGTTTTGTACCCTAAATACAATTTCATCCTATATTCTCCGCTAGATAAGAACTTTGGAGTGACTCTTTGTTGCACGTTGAGGGATGGTTATATGATTCAATTATGTTAGCACTGTTAAGAGATTGCACTAGTGAAAGTATGAACCCTAGGCCTTGTTTTCAAGCATTGCAAACCGTTTATGCTCCGTTTTATCACATGCTACCTTGCTATTTTTTATTTTCAGATTACAAAAACCAATATCTAGTATCCATACTACACTTTTATCACCATCTCTTCACCGAACTAATGCACCTATACAATTTGCCATTGTATTGGGTGTGTCGGGGACACAAGAGATTTCTTGTATTTGGTTGCAAGGGTTGTGTGAGAGAGACCATCCTCATCCTACGCCTCCCACGGATTAATAATCCTTAGGTCATCCACTTGAGGGAAAATTGCTACTGTCCTACAAAACTCTGCACTTGGAGGCCTAACACGAGTCTACAAGAATAAAGTTGTGTAGTTGAGGGAGTCCTGGATTAGGGGTTACTCGGGAGGCTGGCCTGCCGCGTTGTATCCGGACCAAAGGCCTTTTGTGCCTTGGAGTCCACCCCAAGGCACGATGGAAGATCCTATGTTTCCTTTATAATCGAGTATCTATAAACCCTAGTGATACGTCTCCAATGTATCTATAATTTTTTATTGTTCCATTCTATTATATTATCTGTTTTGGATGTTTTATATGCATTAATATGCTATTTTATATCATTTTTGGGACTACCTATTAACCTAGAGCCCAATGCCAGTTCGTGTTTCCCCCTTGTTTTTGAGTTTTGTAGAAAAGGAATACCAAACGGAGTCCAAATGGAATGAAACCTTCGCGATGATTTTTCTTGGACCAGAAGACAATCAGGAGACTTGGATATGAAGTCGGTGGAGCCACGAGGCGGCCACAAGGACGGAGGGCGCGCCCAGGGGGTAGGGCGCCCCCACCCTTGTGGGCCCCCCGTGACCCTCCTGGCCTAATTCTCTCACCTATATATCCCCATATATCCCCAAACTACCAGGGGCATCCACGAAAACACTTTTCCGCCGCCACAACCTTCTGTACCTGTGAGATCCCATCTAGGGACCTTTTCCGGCACCCTGCCAGAGGGGGATTCGATCACGGAGGACTTCTACATCAACTATATTGCCCTTCCGATGAAGCGTGAGTAGTTTACCTCAGACCTACGGGTCCATAGCTAGTAGCTAGATGGCTTCTTCTCTCTCTTTGCTTCTCAATACCATGTTCTCCTCGATGTTCTTGGAGATCTATTCGATGTAATACTTTTTTGCAGTGTGTTTGCCGAGATCCGGTGAATTGTGGATTTATGATCAACTTATCTATGAATATTATTTGAATCTTCTCTGAATTCTTATATGCACGATTTGATATCTTTGTAATTATCTTCGAACTATCGGTTTGGTTTGGCCAACTAGATTGGTTTTTCTTGCAATGGGAGAAGTGCTTAGCTTTGGGTTCACTCTTGCGGTGTCCTTTCCTAGTGACAGTACGGGCAACAAGGCACGTATTGTATTGTTGCCATCGAGGATAAAAAGATGGGGTTTTCATCATATTGCTTGAGTTAATTCCTCTACATCATGTCATCTTACTTAATACGTCACTCTGTTCTTTATGAACTTAATACTCTATATGCATGCTGGATAGCGGTCGATGTGTGGAGTAATATTAGTAGATGCAGAATCGTTTCGGTCTACCTGACACGGTCGTGATGCCTATATTCATGATCATTGCCTTAGATATCGTCATAACTTTTCGCTTTTCTATCAATTGCTCAGTAGTAATTTGTTCACCCACCGTATTATTTGCTATCTTGAGAGAAGCCTCTAGTGAAACCTATGGCCCCCGGGTCTATTTTCCATCATATTAGTTTCCAATGTACTATTTTGCAATCTTTTACTTTCCGTTCTATAAACCAAAAATACCAAAATATTTACTTTACCGCTTATCTACCTCTATCAGATCTCACTTTTGCAAGTAACTGTGAAGGGATTGACAACCCCTTTATCGCATTAGGTGCAAGTGTTTGATTGTTTGTGCAGGTATTCGGTGATTTGTGTGTGGTCTCCTACTGGATTGATACCTTGGTTCTCAAACTGAGGGAAATACTTATCTCTACTTTGCTGCATCACCCTTTCCTCTTCAAGTGAAAAAACAACGCAAGCTCAAGAAGTAGCACCTAGCACCCCTGGTGTCTATATAAACTAGGGGCTTAGTCCGTAGAGTCTAGAAGAACAATTACCAGCCTACTAGTTAGGGTTTAGTTCCTATGATCTCGTGGTAGATCTACTCTGTAACCCCCTTATACACAAGCAATAGAATCAAGCACCATTAACATCTTCGTCCCCGGGCAGCTTTTCGCGTTCGGCAACATCATTCTACACGCCGTAGCAACCGGCCACCTCAACCAGATCAACAATTTTTCCCCTGAGCAGCAGATCAGGTTCGACAACTTCAAGTACGTCACCAATGCTCGGGGCGATCTGATCTTCACGGGCTTCTTAGCCCCGCCAGCAACTATGGTCTCCCAAGTATCGACCTCGGGGGCTATCCCCGATCCGATCTCTGGATTGGCCCTCATTATGCAACCAGCCACAAGCTCGGAAGTGTCTCCCATGTCTGAAGACCAGGAATCAGCCTTGTTCGGATCCGAGCTCCCTGATGAGGATTCAACCTTGAGCCTTAGTGAGAGTTTGGAGACCGGAGATGGGGAGTCAAACCCCGCCAAGCTCACCCTTCTCACTATAGATTCGGCCTCGAGCCTTGATACAAGCATGGTGCCCGCCCGCCAAGGTTCTGCCCTAGCCGGATCCGTGCCTCACCCCACCTTGACGGAGGTTAGCTCCAAGGAAACTTTGTACGTTGATCCGGCCAACCTCGCCTTGTTGAATGCGGCACTTGACCGGATCTAGAGGATGGATATTATTGATGGCCCACCTTCGGCTCACGTTCAACGGAGCCTCAAGGGAGGCCATAGGGAATTTTACGTCCCACCCACCACCCACTTGATAGCCACTATCAAAGACTTAACCGACATGCTAGACCATGCCTCTAAGGAGGCCGACAACATGGATGACGACGAGGAGGCCACAACCCGCATGGATATCGCCCCTCCCATCACCGGCCGCTGGGCGGCCGCATCCACCTACGACATCTTCATGGTGGACACCCCCAAGGACGATGGCGACAACACTAATGGGGACGTCACCCCAAGAAGGGACTGTAACAATCTCGGAGAGGAGCCCCCCAAATGTCGAAGATAATGCTGGCGATCTAAGGGGTGACATAGCAGGGAAAGCAACACATGCACCCGAGAAGGTGACACCCCGGACAACACGGAGGGTCTCGCCGACCCCGCCCTCGAGCACTAGTCCGATGGCTCAAAGGGGCATGTGTTGGGAAACGTTGCATGGAAAACAAGAAATTTCTACGCACACACAAGATCTATCAAGGAGATGCATAACTACGAGAGGGGAGAGTGTGTCTACGTACCCTCGTAGACCGTAAGCGGAAGCGTTTGACAACGCGGTTGATTTAGTCGAACTTCTTTGTGTTCCAACCGATCGAGCACCGAACATATGGCACCTCCGCGTTCAGCACACGTTCAGCTCGATGATGTCGTCCGCCTTCTTGATCCAGCAAGACAGAGAGGTAGTGGATCCCCCCTTCTGCTAGGTAGGAGGGAGGGAGGAGCAGCCAAAGGGGGCATCCAAGTAGGAGGAATCCTACTTGGGGTCTCTCCCAAGCCGCGCCCCCCTGCCTTGTATAAGTGCGGGGGAAAGGCAGGGGAGGGTGGCGCCCCCCCTTTCCTTTCTCCCATGAGAGGGAAAGGCAAGAGGGGCTAGTCCTCCCCCTTTCCTTCCCTAGGGCTGGTCTGCTAGGGAGAGGGGTGCACCAGCCCCATGTGGGCTGGTTTGTCCCTCCCTTGGCCCATTAAGCCCATAACACCTACCGGGGGTGTCCGGAACCCCTTCTGGTGACCCGATGGCCACTCGGTGCATCCCGAAACCCTTCCGGTGTCCGAATACCATCGTCCTATATATCAATCTTTACCTCTCGACCATTTAAAGACTCCTCGTCATGTCCGTGACCTCATCCGGGACTCCGGACAACATTCGGTCACCAAATCATATAACTCATACAACACTATATCGTCAACAAACGTTAAGCGTGTGGGCCCTACGGGTTAGAGAACTATGTAGACATGACCAAGACACCTCTCCGGTCCATAACCAATAGCAGAACCTGGATTCCCATATTGGCTCCTACATATTCTACGAAGATCTTTATCGGCCGAATCGTTATGACAACATACACAATTCCCTTTGCCCATCGGTATGTTACTTGCCCGAGATTCGATCATCGGTATCTTCATACCTAGTTCAATCTCATTATTGGCAAGTCTCTTTACTCGTTTCTAATACATCATCCTGTAACTAACTATTGATCATTTTGCTTGCAAGGCTTCTTATGATGTGCATCACCGAGAGGACCCAGAGATAACTCTCCGATACTCGGAGTGACAAATCCTAATCTCGATCTATGCCAACTCAACAAATACCTTTGGAGATACCCATAGAGCATCTTTATGATCACCCAATTATGTTGTGAAGTTTGATAGCACACAAGGTATTCATCCGATATCCGGGAGTTGCATAATCTCATAGCCAGAGTAATATGTATTCGACATGAAGAAAGCAATAGCAATAAACTGAACGGTCAATATGCTAAGCTAACGGATGGGTCTTGTCCATCACATCATTGTCCTAATGATGTGATCCCCTTATCAAATAACAACAATGTCCATGGTTAGGAAACCTTAACCATCTTTGATCAACGAGCTAGTCTTGTAGAGGCTTACTAGGGACACGGTATTTGTTTATGTATTCACACATGTATTTAAGTTTCCGGTCAATACAATTCTAGCATGAATAATAAACCTTTATCATGAATAAGGAAATATAAAATAACAACTTTATTATTGCCTCTAGGGGACTTGGTTCTCAATGTTATCAGCGCGTATGCCCCGCAAGTAGGCCACAATGAGAACACCAAGAGGGAGTTCTGGGAAGGCTTGGAAGACATGGTTAGGAGTGTACCGATTGGTGAGAAGCTCTTCATAGGAGGAGACCTCAATGGCCATGTGGGTACATCTAACACAGGTTTTGAAGGGGCGCATGGGGGCTTTGGCTATGGCATCAGGAATCAAGAAGGAGAAGATGTCTTAAGCTTTGCTCTAGCCTACAACATGATTGTAGCTAACACCCTCTTTAGAAAGAGAGAATCACATCTGGCGACTTTTAGTAGTGGCCAACACTCTAGCCAGATTGATTTCATCCTCTCGAGAAGAGAAGATAGGCATGCGTGCCTAGACTGTAAGGTGATACCTGGAGAGAGTGTTGTACCCCAGCAAAAGCTGGTGGTTGCTGACTTCCGCTTTCGGATTTGTGTCTAGCAGGATAAGCGTGCCAAAGTCGCTAGAACGAAGTGGTGGAAGCTAAAGGGGGAGGTAGCTCAGGTGTTCAAGGAGAGGGTAATTAAGGAGGGCCCTTGGGAGGAAGGAGGGGATGCGGACAATGTGTGGATGAAGATGGTGACTTGCATTCGTAAGGTGGCCTCGGAGGAGTTTGGAGTGTCCAGGGGAAGGAGAAGCGAAGATAAGGATACCTGGTGGTGGAATGATGATGTCCAGAAGGCGATTAAAGAGAAGAAAGACTGCTTCAGACGCCTATACCTGGATAGGAGTGCAGACAACATAGAGAAGTACAAGATGGCGAAGAAGGCCGCAAAGTGAGCTGTTGGTGAAGCAAGGGGTCGGGCATATGAGGACCTCTACCAACGGTTAGGCACGATGGAAGGTGAAAGGGACATCTATAAGATGGCTAAGATCCGGGAGAGGAATACGAGGGATATTGGCCAAGTCAAATGCATCAAGGACGGAGCAGGCCAACTCTTGGTGAAGGACGAGGAGATTAAGCATAGATGGCGGGAGTACTTCGACAAGCTGTTCAATGGGGAGAATGAGAGTTCTACCATTGAACTGGACGACTCCTATGATGAGACCAGCATGCATTTTATGCGGTGCATCCAGGAGTCTGAGGTGAAGGAGGCTTTAAAAAGGATGAAAGGAGGCAAGGCGATGGGCCGTGATTGTATCCCCATTGAGGTGTGGAAAGGTCTCGGGGACATAGCGATAGTATGGCTAACCAAGCTTTTCAACCTCATTTTTTGGGCAAACAAGATGCTAGAAGAATGGAGACAGAGTATATTAGTACCAATCTTCAAGAACAAGGGGGATGTTCAGAGTTGTACTAATTACCGTGGAATTAAGCTGATGAGCCATACAATGAAGCTATCGGAGAGAGTCATTGAGCACCACTTAAGAAGAATGACAAGCATGACCAAAAATCAGTTTGGTTTCATGCCTGGGAGGTCGACCATGGAAGCCATTTTCTTGGTACGACAACTTACGGAGAGATATAGAGAGCAAAAGAAGGACTTGCATATCGTGTTCATTGACTTGGAGAAGGCCTATGATAAGATACCGCGGAATGTCATGTGGTCGGCCTTGGAGAAACACAAAGTTCCAGCAAAGTACATTACCCTCATCAAGGACATGTATGATAATGTTGTGACAAGTGTTCGAACAAGTGATGTCGACACCGATGACTTCTCGATTAAATAGGACTGCATCAGGGGTCAGCTTTGAGCTCTTATCTTTTTGCATTGGTGATGGATGAGTGTAGGACCTTGAAGTATGTCTAGAGGGGGGGTGATTAGACTACTTGACCAATTAAAAACTTAACCTTTTCCCAATTTTAGAGTTTGGCAGATTTTACCTATCTTAGGACAAGTCAAGCAATCATCACACAATTCAAGCAAGCATGCAAAGAGTATATAGGCAGCGGAAATTAAAGCATGCAACTTGCAAGAAAGTAAAGGGAAGGGTTTGAAGGATTCAAATGCAATTGGAGACACAGATGTTTTTGGCGTGGTTCCAATAGGTGGTGCTATCGTACATCCACGTTGATGGAGACTTCAACCCACGAAGGGTAACGGTTGCGCGAGTCCACGGAGGGCTCCACCCACGAAGGGTCCACGAAGAAGCAACCTTGTCTATCCCACCATGGCCGTCGCCCACGAAGGACTTGCCTCACTAGCGGTAGATCTTCACGACCTAGGCGATCTCCTTGCCCTTACAAACTCCTTGGTTCAACTCCACAATCTTGTCGGAGGCTCCCAAGTGACACCTAGCCAATCTAGGAGACACCACTCTCCAAGAAGTAACAAATGGTGCATTGATGATGAACTCCTTGCTCTTGTGCTTCAAATGATAGTCTCCCCAACACTCAACTCTCTCTCATAGGATTTGGATCTGGTGGAAAGAAGATTTGAGTGGAAAGCAACTTGGGGAAGGCTAGAGATCAAGATTCATATGGTAGGAATGGAATATCTTGGCCTCAACACATGAGTAGGCGGCTCTCTCTTAGAAATGGTAAGTTGGAAGTGTAGGTTTATTCTGATGGCTCTCTCCATGAATGAAGAGGAGGTGGAGGGGTATATATAGCCTCCACACAAAATCTAACCGTTAGACACAATTTACCAAACTCGGTGGGACCGATTCAACAGACTCGGTCAGACCGATTTAGTAAACCTAGTGACCGTTAGGATTTTCGGTGGGACTGACATGCAACTCGGTGAGACCGACTCGGTTAGGGTTAGGGCATAACGTAATCTCGGTAAGACCGATTACACAAACTCGGTGAGACCGATTTTGGTAATAAGCTTTCCAGAGAGTTGGTCAGGTAAACTCGGTGGGACCGATTTGCTCTTTTCGGTGAGACCGAAATGTTACAAAAGGGAAACAGTGAGTTTACATTGCAATCTCGGTGGGACCGATCGCTCACTTCGGTTATACCGAAACGTTACGAAGGGAAACAGAGAGATTACAATCCCATCTCGGTGAGACCGAGATCCCTATCGGTAAGACCGATTTGCCTAGGGTTTGTGGCAGTGGCTATGACATTCAAACTCGATGGCGCCGGATAGAAAGAATCGGTGTGACCGATTTTGGCTTTAGGTTTAGGTCATTTGTGGATGTGATAAAGTAGCTGAGGGTTTTTGGAGCATATCACCAAGCACATGAAGCAAGAGGCTCATTAAGCAACACCTCATCCCTCCTTGATAGTATTGGCTTTTCCTATAGACTCAATGTGATCTTGGATCACTAAAATATAAAATGAAGAGTCTTGAGCTTTTGAGCTTGAGCCAATCCTTTGTCATTAGTATTTTGAGGGATCCACTTTCATCATCCATGCCATGCCATTCATTGAGCTTTCCTGAAATAATAGTCTTGGAATAGCATTAGCTCAATGAGCTATATGTTGTTATGAATTACCAAAACCACCTAGGGATAATTGCACTTTCAATCTCCCCCTTTTTGGTAATTGATGACAACATATAGATCAAAGCTTCAACAAATGATAATAAGATTTAACAACATCGTCGCTTTGAGAAGTATGTGATAAGCAAGAGCTCCCCCTAAATTTGTGCATAGTTTAAAATTTGCTTTGGACTGCAAATGCACAAGGAATTAGGCTCATGGGTTACTCTTCCATGTCACATACATCTTGGTGGAGCGCTCAAAATAATAAAGATTGAATACATGCACTCATCACCAAGCAAAGTGAATGATCACATAGGATAGATAGGATAATATCATCAAACATGCATAAGTGTAGCTTATGATCAAACACATGATCATCAATGTCTCACAAAATATAGTATCTCAAGCAATCAAAAGCAAACAAGTTTAACCATGAAAGCAAAACAAGAGAGAACAAAAGCAACACTCTCTCTCTCGAAGTCTATGATCTATACATTTTTCTCCCCCTTTGGCAACAAGTTACCAAAAAGTTCATAGAAAATGCATAGTGCTAGATCGACTCTCAGGCTTGATCTTCAGGTGGTGGGTGTCCGGATAACTCCAAGAACAAAGGCTTCAGTTGAAGTAGATGGAGATGGAGGAGTTGATGCTGGAGCTGGTTGCACTGGAGCTGTAGGAGCTATAGTTGGTGCAGATGATGTGGCTCTGGTGTCTGTCACAGACACTGCAACTGACCTCTGGGCTCTAGGCACTTTGGCAAATACATTAGTGGTAGTCCTGCCCTGCCTCTCCTGCATGTCCTCCTGGAGCTACTCCACAACTGCTGAATCTCAGTTACTTTGACATCTAGATCATGGAATTTGAGTTCCATGATTCTTTCCAAGCTCTCCTGATTTCGAGTGAGGGTGGCCAATCCCTTCTCAATCTTCAGAGTTGATGCTATCAAGTAACCAAGCTGCTCCTACTTGTTCTTCAAGAAATACTCAGATGCCTCCTCTTGAGTTGGCATCTTGGCAGCCTTCTCTTTCCTTGCCTTCTCCTTGTTCTCTTGAGCTTGTACTGATGATGGATCATTCTCATTCATGACAACCTGATTTTCCTCAAAGTTTGGATAGAGAGGAAAGTGTTCCTTATCCAATAGATATTTGCCTGTGCCCATCTTTGAGTTAATCAACTCCTGAATCTGAGGGGCATATCCACAACTCCTCTTTTGGTCTGCTGCAGTCCTCTTAATGGTCTCTACCATAAGGCTTATGACCTTGAATTTCGGTGGCACATCAAACAAATGCAACATGTTGATTGCATGCCCTCTGATCATGTTGTGGTCACCAGACTTTGGCAATAGAGTGTGCCTTAAGATCCAGTTGATAGTTGGCAGCCTTGATAGAAGAAAGTGGACTGATCCAAACTTATGTGTCTCAACAGCTTTGTCTGGGATCTCCTTGTACATGTGTGCCATGGAATTGTGGTCCATCTTCTTATTGGCATAGATATCCAAGTCATCTTCACTCTCCTTTGGGGCATTTATCAGATTTGCCCACTCCTCAACTGTTGACTGGTACCTTGTACCTTCAGACATCCAGACTATCCTCCCATATGGATAGAAGTGTGCTGTGGAGTAGAATTGCATGATAAGTTCATCATTCCAGTTGGTGAGCTTTTGCCCAACAAAATCTGCAACTCCACAGGCAATAAAACTGTCTTGTACTCCAGGATAGTGTTCTTCATTATCTTTCATGTAGGTCCAGTCGACCCACCTCATATCACACACTATGAGCTTCTTGTCCAACAAGATTGTCTCATAGAAGTCCTGCTGTTCCTTTGTATGGAACCTGTAATCAACAACAATTCTTCTCCTTGAGGCATATGGATCTGTCATCCTCCATAGCCTCAACCCTGAGTCCTTTCTGATCCTCATGTCCTCAGCCACAGGATGGGCATCATTGTGGTCTGGTATCTTGGGCTTGAGCTTCCTTAGGACATGTCCTTCTTCATCTTCCTCATGAGCAACATTAGGCACTGGGGCCTTGTTCTTCTCAGCAGCTGGAATACTCCTGGTATTCCTCCTTGGTGCAAGCTTGGGCTTGGGGGCAGCTTTGGGTGCTTCCTTGGGCTTTGATGTTGCAGCCCCTGATCTAATAGCATCACCCATAAGCTTTGGTGCCTTGGGTGCTAGTGCAGCAACCTCTCCTTCCTCTTCAGAATCTCTCCTCATTGAGGGATTTCCAAGAACCTGGGCAGCAGTGGTTCTGACTCTCTTCTTCTTCTTATCCTGAGCAGCTTCATCTTCTGACTCAATTGCAAACTTCATAGTTTCTCCAGTGGGAACTTTCTTGGGTTTGGAAGTTGTGACTCTCTTTGCAGGTGCCTCTTTGGGTTTAGTCTGTTCAGGCACTTGGGTAGATCTTCTGACCTTTGGCATAGGTGTCCTCTTGGCAGGAATCTTCCTATTGAGTCTAGGTTTGGTGTTCTTTGCTGAGCCATACTCCTTTTTGAGCACTACCTTTTTGGAGGTAGCCTCATCCTCTTCTGCTCTATAGTCCTCATCCTCAGAATCTGAGGTTCTCTTCTTCCTTGTCCTGGTGGCAGCTTTAGGCAGATTGCTAGGAGTGCTTCTGCTACCATCATCTGAAGAACTTGAGGGACTAGTGCCCTCACTCATGTGAACTTGCTCTTCTGACCTGTTCTGGCTGTCACTCTGGTATGACATGCTGCAAACACTAACTGCTGACCCTGTGAACAGTTATAGATGAGATAGAGTGGATGAGCATCACAAAATGCAGAGAGTTTTGCAAAAGAATGATTCAAAAATTCAGTTTTAGTTTTCCACAGAAAGCATTTCGGATCAACCGATTTTCAAACTCGGTGATACCGAAGTAGTTTTGGAACCTAAACTGATGAACTCGGTTGGACCGAGTCACAGTTTGGTGGCACCGAGACTGCTAGGGTTTCACAAAGTCCTAAAATCGGTCTCACCGATTAGCAATTCTCGGTCAGACCGAGAGTTACTAGTGCAATGGCGTTAGCCAAATCGGTGGGACCGTGTTTTTCAACTCGGCGGGTCCGAGATGGTTTCGGCGGAAACCTAACCCTAAAATTTCGAATCTCATCTAATCTAAGGATTTCATTGACTGGATAGGAGTGTTTCAATCGTGGCAAGAATCAATAAGAACACAATGTGCTAGGATTCATACGAGGATAGCAAAGTGATCGAGTCCATACCCTAGCTCGGCGATGAACTCGCTACGGCGGCAACGGCGGGGGTGAAATCCGTTGACGGCGACGGAGACCAGCGACAGGAGGCGGCTGGCGACGAGGAGACGATCCGGAGACCCTGGAGGCAGAGCGAGCTATTGCGCGGGCGAAGGAGGTTCGGAGAAATTTCCAAATTTTTGCCCGTGACTATATATAGCCCGACCATGTCGGTGTGACCGAGTGGAACAACTCGGTGGCACCGAGATGCATAACTATGTACAGTTACAGCAACTCGGTGTGACCAAAAAGTTCAAATCGGTTGCACCGAGATTGAAAACCTAGATCGACTTAGTGATCTCGGTAGGACCAAAATGGAGGAATCAGTCAGAGCGAGAATCACAAAGAAGTTTTGGAAGTTTAAGTCTATGACGAATCGGGGACTCCGAGTGCTCCTCACACAGAGTGGTTCGAATCTGACTTGATCAAATTTTGTGATGTAGCATGAATAGAGTTTGAGACAAGAAAAGCATAGATAGCTAGAGAAGGTTCTTAGGCATTCTTGTCCATCCACTTGGCTAAAAGAAAAGAAGCCAATCAATCAAAACAACAAGTGGATGTCCTTGAATGAGTAAAATATGCACCAACATGCTCACACAATAAGATGGCAAATGAAATATGTGGAAAAACATGCACAACCAATTCTAGCATCTATCAAACAATTGGCGATGACTAGGTCATCTATATATGAGTATATTGACTTAGGAGTCAAATGAAAACATTTGATCATAGGTCATACTCATCGTTTGAGCTCAAGTGGGGTTACCACTTTTACATAATGCATTGATGTGTTCACACCATTAGAGTTGCTTTGACTCAATTCTTAGAGTTAAGCTCCCCCTAGATGTGAGATCCCCTTTTAGAGGGATGAACTAACCTTGGGTTTTGTCGATGATGACTTCATGTAGGTGTTGAAGATGTGGATGCTCAATGTTGATGTAGACCATTTGGAGCAATCCTTTGGAGTGAGTTGCACTTTCAACTTTCCTACATGGGTTAGTCCCACAAGGAACAAACAAGAATATCCATAGACATAGAGTGATGCACACACAAGATGATGTCCATGAAATCATTAGGTTACCTTGTCCCTTGCCTTACCAACATGAGGGTTTGTGACTCCTTGAACTAGTGCAAGATGTGGAAGTTGATTGCACTTGTTCTTGCCATAATGATATGAGTGAAAAATGTTGGCGGAGTCACCCTCAAGAACTCTCTAGTTCTTCTTCTTCGGGATCCACATCATCTTGATGGGAATCCTTGGAGTTGGAGTTGTACTTGATGAAGTAGAACTTCACATAGTCTTGGGAACCCACTTGAACGAGGCTTTAGGTGCTTCTTCAAATGCATCAATCTCTTCTTGAAGCTTGTCCTTGCCTTTGTTATTGTGGTCTTGTGGTGGAAGATCATCTTGTGCTTGTGTTCCCTTGAAGGAAGTAGGATCATACTTCTCTTATTGAGGAACAAACTTCGTCTTGGGGTATTGATCTTCTTCCCACTCAACTCCATTGGCATTGAACTTTCGTTCAAAACCAACACCTTGATTCTTCCGGTGCCTTCCTTGCTTGCGTACAATTTCCTCGAATTGCTTACTCCCGGCAAGGCTCTTGTAAACACCTTTCTCTATAATTCCCTTCAATAAGCTATTTTATTGCTCAAGTGTAACTTGGCTAAGAGAATCATTAGTGGAATCAAGAGAACTACTAGAAGCAACAATATTGGATTTGACATTATTATTATTGTTACTACTAGAGGAAGGATCTTTCTTGTACTTGTTACTAGACTTGACTTGAGGCATGTAAGTAGATAAGAGTAAATGCTTGGCAATGTAATAAGATTTTTTCTTACGGAGATCATCATTGATTGCTTTTAAGAACTCATGCTCTTGCTCAATATTGAGATTTTCAAAGCATAACTTCTCATGAGCCCTTAAAAGTTCCCGATGATCTTCGAAGATAGTTTCATGAGCTAACTTAAGAGTGTTTAGTTCTTTAGTTAGAAGCTCAATCTTCTCCTTATCATTGTCATTCGTTTTATCTTGATTAGCATGATTAATTGACGTTTCATCATAGTATCCATCACTAGAGTTGTCAACAAGTAAATCATCATCCACAAGCAAGTCATCTTCATCACTATCGAAATCAACATACTCAGGATGTGTTACCTTTGGACCTTTGGCCATGAAGCATCTTCCAATTCCTTCATTTGGTGAATCAAATATGTCGTAGGAGTTGGTTGATACAAGTGCTAGACCGGCAACACCTTCATCTTGAGTATATTCGGAGTCAGAGTGAAAGCTTCTCTCGGAGTGATTGTCGGAGTCGGAGCCGGATACCCATTCACCAACATGAGCTTGATGTCTTCGTTTTGTGTAGCTCCTTCATGACTTGTCCTTCCTTTCCGAATCCTTGCTTCTCCGTGAGGGTCATCGTTCATAACGATCATCTCTACTCCTTCTCTCTCTCGGTGGTGATTCTTCTCTTTTGCTTCTTCTTCTTGGAGAATCTTCTCTTCTTTTATAGGGTGCCGTACACTCATTGGAATAGTGTCCTGGTCTCCCACAATTGTAGCAATTTCGCTCTTGGCTAGAAGATCTTTTGTCATTGTAACACTTTGGGTACTACCAAACGTCACAACGTAACTGGGTGATTATAAAGGAGTACTACAGGTGTCTCCAAAGGTACATGTTGGGTTGGCGTATTTCGAGATTAGGTTTTGTCACTCCGATTGTCGGAGAGGTATCTCTAGGCCCTCTCGGTAATGCACATCACTTTAAGCCTTGCAAGCAATGTAGCTAATGAGTTAGTTACGGAATGATGCATTACGTAACGAGTTAAGAGACTTGCCGGTAATGAGATTGAACTAGCTATTGGATACCGGCGATCAAATCTCGGGCAAGTAACATACCGATGACAAAGGGAATAACGTATGTTGTTATGCGGTTTGACCGATAAAGATCTTCGTAGAATATGTAGGAACCAATATGGGCATCCAGGTTCCGCTATTGGTTATTGACCAAGAATGGTTCTGGGTCATGTCTACATAGTTCTCGAACCCGTAAGGTCCGCACGCTTAACGTTACGATGACAGTTTTATTATGAATTTATAAGTTCTGATGTACTGAAGTTTGTTCGGAGTCCCGGATGTGATCACGGACATGACGAGGAGTCTCGAAATGTTCGAGACATAAAGATTGATATATTGGACGACTATATTCAGACACCGGAAGTGTTCCGGACATTTTCAGAGAAAACCGGAGTGCGGGAGGGTTACCAGAACCCCCCCGAGAGAAGTAATGGGCCTTATGGGCCTCAGTGCAGAAGAGAGAGGGGCGGCCAGCATGGGCCGCGCGCCCCCTCCCCCTCTGGTCCGAATTGGACTAGGAGGGGGGGCGGCGCCCCCCTCTTTCCTTCTCCCTCTCCCCCTTCCTTTCCCCTCCTAGTAGGAGTAGGAAAGGGGGAGTCCTACTCCTACTAGGAGGAGGATTCCTCCTCCTGGCGCGCCCTCTAGGGCCGGCTGGCTTCCTCCCCTTTCTCCTTTATATACGCGGGCAGGGGGGCACCCTAGTACACACAACTTGATCTACGGATCGTTCCTTAGCCGTGTGCGGTGCCCCCTTCACCATATTCCACCTCGGTCATATCGTCGCGGAGTTTAGGCGAAGCCCTGCGCTGGTAGAACATCATCATCGTCATCACGCCGTCGTGCTGACGGAACTCATCCTCAAAGCTTTGCTGGATCGGAGCCCGGGGATCGTCATCGAGCTGAACGTGTGCTGAACTTGGAGGTGCCATACGTTCGGTACTTGGATCGGTCGGATCGTGAAGATGTATGACTACATCAACCGCGTTGTCATAACGCTTCCGCTTACGGTCTACGAGGGTACGTGGACAAACACTCTCCCCTCTCATTGCTATGCCATCACCATGATCTTGCGTGTGCGTGGGAATTTTTTTGAAATTACTACGTTCCCCAACAGTGGCATCCGAGCCTAGGTTTTATGCGTTGATGTTATATGCACGAGTAGAACACAAGTGAGTTGTGGGAGATACAAGTCATACTGCTTACCAGCATGTCATACTTTGGTTCAAAGGTATTGTTGGATGAAGCGGCCCGGACCGACATTACGCGTACGCTTACGCGAGACTGGTTTTACCGCCGTGCTTTGCACACAGGTGACTAGCGGGTGTCTGTTTCTCCAACTTTAGTTGAACCGAGTGTGGCTACGCCCTGTCCTTGCAAAGGTTAAAACAACACTAACTTGACGAACTATCGTTGTGGTTTTGATGCGTAGGTAAGAATGGTTCTTGCTCAGCCCGTAGCAGCCACGTAAAATTTGCAACAACAAAGTAGAGGACGTCTAACTTGTTTTTGCAGGGCATGTTGTGATGTGATATGGTCAAGACATGATGCTATATTTTATTGTATGAGATGATCATGTTTTGTAACCGAAGTTATCGGCAACTGGCAGGAGCCATATGGTTGTCGCTTTATTGTATGAAATGCAAACGCCCTGTAATTTCTTTACTTTATCACTAAGCGGTAGCGATAGTCGTAGAAGCAATAGATGGCGTAACGACAACGATGCTACGATGGAGATCAAGGTGTCACGCCGGTGACGATGGTGATCAGGACGGTGCTTCGAATATGGAGATCACAAGCACAAGATGATGATGGCCATATCATATCACTTATATTAATTGCATGTGATGTTTATCCTTTATGCATCTTATCTTGCTTTGATTGACGGTAGCATTTTAAGATGATCTCTCACTAATTATCAAGAAGTGTTCTCCCTGAGTATGCACCATTGCGAAAGTTCTTCGTGCTGAGACACCACGTGATGATCGGGTGTGATAGGCTCTACGTTCAAATACAACGGGTGCAAAACAGTTGCACACGCGGAATACTCAGGTTAAACTTGACGAGCCTAGCATATACAGATATGGCCTCGGAACACAGAGACCGAAAGGTCGAACGTGAATCATATAGTAGATATGATCAACATAGAGATGTTCACCATTGAAACTACTCCATCTCACGTGATGATCGGACATGGTTTAGTTGATTTGGATCACGTAATCACTTAGATGACTAGAGAGATGTCTGTCTAAGTGGGAGTTCTTAATTAATATGATTAATTGAACTTAAATTTATCATGAACTTAGTACCTGATAGTATTTTGCTTGTCTATGTTTGTTGTAGATAGATGGCTCATGTTGTTGTTCCGTTGAATCTTAATGCATTCCTTGAGAAAGAAAAGTTGAAAGATGATGGTAGCAATTACACGGACTGGGTCCGTAACCTGAGGATTATCCTCATTGCTGCACAGAAGAATTACGTCCTGGAAGCACTGCTGGGTGCCAGGCCTGCTGCTGATGCAACTGACGACGTTAAGAACATGTGGCAGAGCAAAGCTGATGACTACTCGATAGTTCAGTGTGCCATGCTTTACGGCTTAGAACCGGGTCTTCAACGACATTTTGAACGTCATGGAGCATATGAGATGTTCCAGGAGTTGAAGTTAATATTTCAAGCAAATGCCCGGATTGAGAGATATGAAGTCTCCAATAAGTTCTATAGCTGCAAGATGGAGGAGAATAGTTCTGTCAATGAACACATACTCAAAATGTCTGGGGTATAATAATCACTTGATTCAACTGGGAGTTAATCTTCCTGATGATAGTGTCATTGACAGAATTCTTCAATCACTGCCACCAAGCTACAAGAGCTTCGTGATGGACTATAATATGCAAGGGATGGACAAGACTATTCCCGAGCTCTTCGCAATGCTAAAATCCGCGGAGGTAGAAATCAAGAAGGAGCATCAAGTGTTGATGGTTAACAAGACCACCAGTTTCAAGAAAAAGGGCAAAGGGAAGAAGAAGGGGAACTTCAAGAAGAACAACAAACAAGTTGCTGCTCAAGAGAAGAAACCCAAGTCTAGACCTAAGCCTGAGACTGAGTGCTTCTACTGCAAGCAGACTGGACACTAGAAGCGGAACTGTCCCAAGTATTTGGCGGATAAGAAGGATGGCAAAGTGAACAAAGGTATATGTGATATACATGTTATTGATGTGTACCTTACTAATGCTCGCAGTAGTACCTGGGTATTTGATACTGGTTCTGTTGCTAATATTTGCAACTCGAAACAGGGACTACGGATTAAGCGAAGATTGGCTAAGGACGAGGTGACGATGCGCGTGGGAAATGGCTCCAAAGTCGATGTGATCGCAGTCGGCACGCTACCTCTACATCTACCATCGGGATTAGTTTTAGACCTAAATAATTGTTATTTGGTGCCAGCGTTGAGCATGAACATTATATCTGGATCTTGTTTGATGTGAGACGGTTATTCATTTAAATCAGAGAATAATGGTTGTTCTATTTATATGAGTAATATCTTTTATGGTCATGCACCCTTGAAGAGTGGTCTATTTTTATTGAATCTCGATAGTAGTGATACACATATTCATAGTCTTGAAACCAAAAGATGCATAGTTGATAATGATAGTGCAACTTATTAGTGGCACTGCCGTTTAGGTCATATTGGTGTAAAGTGCATGAAGAAACTCCATACTGATGGGCTTTTGGAATCACTTGATTATGAATCACTTGGTACTTGCGAACCGTGCCTCATGGTCAAGATGACTAAAACGCCGTTCTCCGGAACTATGGAGCGAGCAACTGATTTATTGGAAATCATACATACTGATGTTTGTGGTCCAATGAATGTTGAAGCTCACGGCGGGTATCGTTATTTTCTCACCTTCATAGATGATTTGAGCAGATATGGGTATATCTACTTAATGAAACTTTTACCGTAGGAACACTTTGGGTACTACCAAACGTCACAACGTAACTGGGTGATTATAAAGGAGTACTACAGGTGTCTCCAAAGGTACATGTTGGGTTGGCGTATTTCGAGATTAGGTTTTGTCACTCCGATTGTCGGAGAGGTATCTCTGGGCCCTCTCGGTAATGCACATCACTTTAAGCCTTGCAAGCAATGTAGCTAATGAGTTAGTTACGGAATGATGCATTACGTAACGAGTAAAGAGACTTGCCGGTAATGAGATTGAACTAGGTATTGGATACCGACGATCGAATCTCGGGCAAGTAACATACTGATGACAAAGGGAACAACGTATGTTGTTATGCGGTGTGACCGATAAAGATCTTCGTAGAATATGTAGGAACCAATATGGGCATCCAGGTTCTGCTATTGGTTATTGACCGAGAATGGTTCTAGGTCATGTCTACATAGTTCTCGAACCCGTAGGGTCTGCACGCTTAACGTTACGATGACAGTTTTATTATGAGTTTATAAGTTTTGATGTACCGAAGTTTGCTCGGAGTCCCGGATGTGATCACGGACATGACGAGGAGTCTCGAAATGGTCGAGACATAAAGATTGATATATTGGACGACTATACTCGGACACCGGAAGTGTTCCGGACGTTTTCGGAGAAAACCGGAGTGCCGGAGGGTTACCGGAACCCCCCGGGAGAAGTAATGGGCCTTATGGGCCTCAGTGGAGAAGAGAGAGGGGCGGCTAGCATGGGCCGCGCGCCCCCTCCCCCTCT